>NC_048304.1:80630999-80762057 GCF_013100865.1 Trachemys scripta elegans | reverse complement strand
GAAGAAGTGGGCTGTAGTCCACGAAAGCTTATGCTCTAATAAATTTGTTAGTCTCTAAGGTGCCACAAGTACTCCTGTTCTTCTTTTTGTAGAAAAACTAACTCCCCTTTTAACTCCCCTGTCTGGCCAGTCATGAAGGCAAACGGGCAATCCTGGAGGCTAACCATTGATTATAGGAGAATCAACAAAGGAAGTATACCCATGGCCCCCATCATGGCAGATATGACACAAGTCATCCAAAAAGTACAAGCCACCTCCAGGTATTTTTCAGTTATAGATCTGGCTAACTGTTTCTTTGCCATCCCATTACATCCTGATTCACAGGACCGTTTTGCCTTCACCATCAGAGACCAGCAGTACACATTTCAGCGCCTACCCCAAGGATTCCAAGACTCTCCAGCTATCGCCCACAAACATGTGGTAGATATGCTGGACCAGTTAAGTCCCTCTGACCGACCACTCGTCTTTTCCTATGTGGATGATATTTTGGTTTTTGGCCAACTCTAGGCACAGGTGCTAAGACTTACAGAGGACGTCCTTGCATTGATCCAGGACACCGACTTCAAGGTAAGCCTGGAAAAAGCACAATTGGTGCAAACCCAGGTCATCTACCTAGGTATTATCATTGGCCAGGAGGGAAGGCAGGTAGATCAAAGGAAGGTACGGGCTTTAATTGAAATTCCAGCCCCTACCGATGTGCACTCCTTAAGGGTTTTGCTGGGTGGATTTAACTTTCTACAACCCCATATCTATAAATATAGAGAGATCACGCTTCCTTTATGGAAACTGCTAAAAAAGAAGACGCATTGGGAATGGGGTCCAGAGCAGGAGAACGCTTAAATATCCTGAAGCAAAAAGCCCTAGCAGCCCCTGCTTTACGCTTCCCGGATGAATCTAAACCATTTGTCATCCAGTTAGCAGCTAATGAGGTGGCCATGGTGGCTACTCTCTTGCAACAAAATGAAAACCAGACATTGGTACCTGTGGCTTATGAATCTAAAAAACTACAGGCTGAACTAAATTTTGACGTCTGTGAACGTGAATGCCTGACAGCCGTATGGGCAGTTCAGTCTTTCGAGCCACTTACCGGCAGTGCCCCAATTACTATACAAAGCACACATACGCCTCTGAAATACATCCTATCTGGAAAACTAATAGGAGGCAGGGTGTCCAACACCCGAATGGCACAATGGACCCTGACACTGGTAAACAGAGGAGTCCGGGCTGACACAGTAACCAAACCTGACATGCTGACACATGCTCTTATTGAAAAGGGCGATTATGTAGGGATATTAAAGAAGGTACTAACAGTGATTCCCCCAAGTGACAGTGACCCCCTCATAATTTGTCCCCCACACTTTAAAATCCAACAGTTTCACCAAGTACAAAAATCTCTTGGGTCTTCTGTTAAAACTTGTAAGCTACTGTCTGTAGAAACCATTGATTATATCTATCCTGTGAAAGATACTTTACTACTATGTAAAACTTACAAACAAGTTAACTGACTTTGTTCTTGAAGTAATTGATACAATGCAAACAAACACTATAAGCCGTTAAGTGACTTTCACTTCATTCAATGGCTCCTAGGACAGACCCCCACCCTCTGTGATTAAAGGGCTGGGAGTTTCAAATGAATTAGCACACACCCCGAAAGTGGTGGAGACAGTAAATTAAAATATGGTTAAGATATGGAATGTATGCTGATGAATGCTTGATATACATGAATGGTTAGGGAGGTGCCAGCCTAGAAAGGGAGTATCCATCGGCCGAAGAATGTGTCAAGTGGATGACCAGAAAACCCCTGGAGGGTAAACTGGGATCCACCCCATCACCTGGAAGGATGAGAAACACAAACTTTGGACAGTGTGGAGCCACCAGGAATGTGCCACTTTGGACAGGAATGTGCCATCTGCTGATTGAGTCAGCTACAGCAGGATGAAACAGCTCCCATAGACGAACATAGGAATTAATTCCTATAAGAATGGACTCTAAAGACTGATGACTTTGAGTCTCTGGTTCTGCTGCCAACCTCCAGGAGCATCAGGTGCATCTGACACAGACTCGGCTCCATCCTCATGACCAAGATACCTGGCTAGTAACTTGGCATGAGCAACTTCTAGGCTGGTAACTATAACACCTACACAGAACTTAAATGAATGATTGTGTGAATGAACTTCTCTCTCTCTCTCTCTATATATATATATATATATGTGTGTGTGTGTGTGTGTGTATAAGAAATAAGTAGTCAAACAACGTTGTTTACTTTTATCTTTTGCTTTATCAGTATATTTACAATAAATGTGGCATCTTTGCCTTATCCCTCTTAATAAGATCCTGCTGGCTTTTATTCTATTGGTATAACACTTGCATCTGAAGAAGTGAGGTTCTTACCCACGAAAGCTTATGCTCCCAATACTTCTGTTAGTCTCAAAGGTGCCACAGGACCCTCTGTTGCTTTTTACAGATTCAGACTAACACGGCTACCCCTCTGATACTTGACACCATGCAAGGCACTGCATTTAGCAGTATGGAATGGAAATCTATCAACCTCATGAAGAAACTTGCACAAATACAGACAGATATCATCTTCCTTTCCAAATGCAAATGGATGGACATCATACCAAATGGACTGAAGGTGAAAAATCCATTGCTATCTACATACTGACCACAGTGAGAGATTATGCCATACACTATCAAAGAAACTGAGGAACCACCTGATCAGCATCCTATACAACAAACAGAAAGACATCAAGAAAGAGCTCTCCAACCTGGAGACTTCCATAAATAACCAACCCTCCACACAAATGGACTTTACTAAAATAAGACAGGAGATCTACATTATACACTTCACCTCTCTACAAAAGAAAAAGGACCGTAAGCTGTCTAAAATCCTACCTGCCACATGGGGCCACAACAGGGGTACCCCTAACTCACCCAGCAATATCGTCAATTTATCCAGCTACACACTCAACCCAGCAGAAGAGTCTGTCCTATCTCGGGGACTCTCTTTTTGCCCCAGAACCCCCATGAACATGATACAGTTCTGCGGTGATCTGGAAACCTACTTTCGCCACCTCCGACTCAAAGAATACTTTCAGGATAACACTGAACTGCGCACTGATACACAGATACCCTCCCACCAACAACACAGGAAGAAGAACTCCACATGTACTCCTCCTGAGGGTCAAAATGACAGACTGGACCTATACATAGAATGCTTCCGCCGACGTGCACAGGCAAAAATTGTGGAAAAACAACATTGCTTGCCTCATAACCTAAGTCGTGCAGAACGCAATGCCATCCACTGCCTCAGCAACCAACCTGACATTATCATCAAAGAGGCTGATAAAGGAGGTGCTGTTGTCATCATGGACAAGTCTGACTACCAGAAGGAGGCTGCCAGACAACTCTCCAATACCAAATTCTACAGGCCATTTTCCTCAGATCCCACTGAGGAATACACTAAGAAACTGCACCATCTACTCAGGACACTCCCTACACTAACACAGGAACAAATCAACATACTCTTAGAGCCCCGACTGGGGTTATTCCATCTACTACCCAAGATCCACAAACCTGGAAATCCTGGACATCTCATCATCTCGGGCATTGGCACTCTCACTGAGGGACTGTCTGGATATGTGGACTCCCTACTCAGACCCTATGCCACCAGCACTCCCAGTTATCTCTGTGACACCACTGATTTCCTGAGAAAACTACAATGCATTGGTGACCTCCCAGAAAACATGATCCTAGCCACCATGGATGTAGAGGCTCTCTACACAAACATCCCACATACAGATGGAATACAAGCTGTCAGGAACAGTATCCCTGATGATGACACAGCACAACTTGTTGCTGAGCTCTGTGACTTTATCCTCACGCACATTTATTTCAAATTTGGTGACAATATATACCTCCAGACCAGTGGCACCGCTATGGGCACCCGCATGGCCCCACAATATGCCAACATTTTTATGGCTGACCTGGAACAACGCTTCCTCAGCTCTCATCCACTCACGCCCCTTCTCTACCTACGCTACATTGATGACATCTTCATCATCTGGACCCATGGGAAGGAGACCCTGGAAGAATTCCACCATGATTTCAACAGCTTCCACCCCACCATCAACCTCAGCCTGGACCAATCTACACGGGAGGTCCACTTCCTAGACACCACAGTACAAATAAGCGATGGCCACGTTAACACCACCCTATACCAAAAACCCACCGACCGCTACACCTACCTTCATGCCTCCAGCTTCCACCCCGGACACACCACACGATCCATAGTCTACAGCCAAGCGCTGAGGTACAACCGCATCTGCTCCAACCCCTCAGACAGAGACCAATACCTACAAGATCTTCACCAAGCATTCTCAAAACTACGATACCCACACAAGGAAATAAAGAAACAAATCAACAGAGCCAGACGTGTACCCAGAAACCTCCTGCTACAAGAAAGGCCCAAAAAAGAAACCAACAGAACTCCATTGGCCATCACCTACAGTCCTCAGCTTAAACCTCTCCAATGCATCATTAGTGATCTACAACCCATCCTGGACAATGATCCCTCACTTTCACAGACCTTGGGAGGCAGGCTAGTCCTCGCCCACAGACAATCCGCCAACCTTAAGCATATTCTCACCAGCAACCACACACTGCACCATAACAACTCTAACTCAGGAACCAACCCATGCAACAAACCTCAATGCCAACTCCTGCCCACATATCTACACCAGCAACACCATCACAGGACCTAACCAGATCAGCTACATCATCACCGGCTCATTCACCTGCATGTCCACCAATGTTATATATGCCATCATGTACCAGCAATGCCCCTCTGCTATGTACATTGGCCAAACGGGACAGTCACTACGCAAGAGGATAAATGGACACAAGTCAGATATCAGGAATGGCAATATACAAAAACCTGTTGGAGAACACTTCAACCTCCCTGGCCACACAATAGCAGATGTAAAGGTAGCCATCTTACAGCAAAAAAACTTCAGGACCAGACTCCAAAGAGAAACTGCTGAGCTCCAGTTCATTTGCAAATTTGACACCATCAGATCAGGATTAAACAAAGACTGTGAATGGCTATCCAACTACAGAAGCAGTTTCTCCTCCCTTGGTGTTCACACCTCAACTGCTAGCAGAGTACCTCACCCTCCCTGATTGAACTAACCTCGTTATCTCCATACTGATTTATACCTGCCTCTGGAAATTTCCCTTACTTGCATCTGAAGAAGTGAGGTTCTTACCCACGAAAGCTTATGCTCCCAATACTTCTGTTAGTCTTAAAGTTGCCACAGGACCCTCTGTTGCTTTAAATAGGAGAGAGACAGAGAGCTCCACATTAGACCATTCCATAGCCTAGTGATTAAGTGGCAGATATCTTTTCAAATCCCCTCTCAGAAGGCAGGGGGACTTGAACCAGGGGTTCCCCACGTACTAGGTGAGTTCCCTATCCACTAGGCTAAAGCTATAAGGGAGGTGCCCCTTTCCCTGGCTGTTCTGCCTCTGACCCCTAATGCCTATCTTCTTCCAGTCTGTGGATCATAAGCAGAACTAGGTGCCTCCCTGCAGCTTGGACTTAGGCACGTACCTTTGTGAAAGGGCAGGGCTTCGCACATGTCCCTTTGATCAGCATCTAACAGTGGCTCGCTTAGACGGACCCCCATCTAGCATGTTAGGATCACAGTCTAAGGCAGGCCTGCACAACTCAAAGTGGCGAGAGCCATATTACTCCAAAGAAAACAGCTGAGGGCCGAAACCCCCTGAGAGCCACCAACCCCACCCCAGCGCCACCCAAAACACAACACCGCGCCACCCGCCCCACAAAAACAACACCCCCAGCGCTGCTGAAACACCCTCCCCCCCCCCCCCCCCAGTGCCACCTGCCCCACGGAAACAAACCGTCCTTCCCCAGCGTCACCCCACCAAAACAGCAGTATTGAACCTCGGTAATTTGTTATAGCGGGCCGCAAAGGTAGTATAATTAAGGTAAAAGAAAAATGTCTTTTTGCTAGAAGTAGAATAAGATCTTCCCCCCCCACACACTTTGTAATCAATTGCCCTGTTGAATGAATGAGGTGTGAATGAGGAAAGTGTGGAAGGCAGGCACCTCCAGACAGCTGCAACACTTGGAGAGGACAGGGCCAGCTCTAGGATTTTTGCCACTCCAAGCAAAAAAATTTTTGGCCGCCCCCCTTATTTTTGTGCCCCTCTGGCCCCGGCCCCGCCGCAACTCCACCCTTTCTGAACCCCTTCCCCAAATCCCCAGCCCTGCCTCCTCCCCCGGTGTGCCGCATTTCCTCCCCCACCATTGCTTCCTGTGGGCCCCCCGTGACCTCCCGCCCTAGCTCACCTACGCTCCGCCTGCTCCCCCTGGCATGCTGCTGCTCTGCTTCAGGTGAGGGAGGGCGGAGAAGTGGAACAGTGGTGCGTTCAGGGGAGCAGGCGGAGCGGGGTGAGCTAGGGTCGGGGAAAGCAGGAAGTAACCGGGGGGGGGGTAGAGGAACCGCTCCCCGCTCCAGCTCACCTCCGCTCCACCACCGTCGCCTCCTCCAAGTGCCCGCCGCTCGGCTTCTCCCTCCCTCCCAGCCTTGCTGCGCGAAATAGCGGTTTTGCGTGCGGCAAGCCTAGGAGGGAGGGGGGAGAAGCGGAGCGGCAGCGTGTTTAGGGGAGCAGAGGTGAGCTAGGGTGGGGGGGTGCAGGAAGTAACGGGGGGGTAGAGGAACTGCTCCCCGCTCCAGCTCACCTCCACTCCACCACCGTCGCCTCCCCCGAGTGCCCCGCCGCTCGGCTTATCCTCCCTCCCAGCCTTGCTGCATGAAACAGCTGTTTCGCACGCGGCAAGCCTGGGAGGGAGGGGGGAGAAGCGGAGTGGCGGTGGCGCTCTCAGGGGAGCAGGCGGAGCGGAGGCAAGCTGGGGCGGCGGGGGCACTATTTCCCCATGCCCCAGAGTCGGCGCCTATGATGGCCAGTGCCAGAATGCCGCCCCTAGAAATGTGCCGCCCCAAGCACCTGCTTGTTTTGCTGGTGCCTGGAGCTGGCCCTGGGAAAGGGGATGGGAGCCAGACCAGATCAGTAGAACAGGTCAGCCACCGATTTGCCACTCGCCTCCTCAGTCCCCCTCCCCCGGCTCACCGACTCACTCCCTGCAACTGCCTGCCCATTTGCCTACTCACCCCCCCCACGGGCCGCACAGTGAGCCCACCTACTCAACCCCCGCGGGCCGCACAGTGAGCCCACCTACTCAACCCCTGCAGGCCGCACAGTGAGCCCACGCTGGCCGCATGCGGCCCCCGGGCCACATGTTGTGCAGGCCTGGTCTAAGGCACCTATCTTTGCCCATTCATTATATAGGAGCTTGAGCTCCTAGCTCAGGCTTTGTGTTGTTCCTGTGATTTTCTAGGCACCTAAAAGTTGGGCACTGCAATGCTCAGCATCTCTTAAGTCTCTTTGTGGATTTGGGCCCCAATTTTTGCAGGCAGGATATGGACAGCAGAATGACAACTGCAAGATGCAACCTGTTTAATACTGATCCTAATGAAGTAGCCAGCAGCTTATTATAAAATACCAGAGACCTGGATTGAAAGCTGCAGGTGATGATTGCACATGTGTGCTTCCTTGAAAATGTCAGTTCTGAGAGTGAATCAAAGTAGGAGGAGGATGAAGATAAGGGTTTGGTATGTAGAATACTGTTCTTTCATTTTTCACCAGAAAGAAATGGATCTGACTCGAAAGTATTATAAGACCTCCCAGACATGAATAGGGGTGGGAATTCCCACCGCAAAAGTTGATTTGGCCTGAGAACTCTTCCTCGGTAATGAGCTTTTTTTTTTTTTGGCTAGCAGTCACAAGGACAGAAAACCACATCTGACTCATCTTTCTTTTATATCCCATAGTGCATGTATTTGCACTGTCTGTGGCAGCACCATGCTGCAGGGTTATGTTCAATTTCCCACCCCCAAGATCTTTTCCTTTAATACTGTTTCTTAATCAGCATTCCCACATTTTATGTTTTTTTCAGTGGGTTCCTTCACTTCAAGTGAACCTCTTTGTAGTCATCTTCATTACATTTTTCTCTGTTAACATCTGCCACTTTTTCTAACTGCTCAACTTCCTGCTGTATTTTATATCCAATTCCCCAAATGTTTGCAAGTCCTCCTAGATTAATATTGTCAGTTTCTATGATTGGTGTAGTGTCCATTCCTTCTTCCACTTGCTTTCTCCTTATGATCTTTTTGCTGGTATTTTTATCTATGACACAAACATTTTATCCAAATCATGCAGTTTATCATTTCTCTATGAGAATCACATGAGGAAATGTGAGGAACACTTTATTAAATCTATGTCCATTGGATTCTCCTCTTCCACCAAATTTATCATATTAAAAGACAAATGGAAAGCAACCTAAAAACAGAAGACATCCCAACTAATTTACCTAAAGGTTTTAATTAGTACCCATCATGTACTGTTTAAGAGCATCTACTTACTGTAATTTTCCGTAATGTGATTGACTAATTATATGCTCAAGTATTTTATCTTCAAACTGACCTATAATTTCTGGATTCTCTTCATCCCTCCTTCCCATTCTTCTATTTCCCTCCCTATCCCCATTCTGGCCTCCACGATGGAGGGCCTGATTCATCATTTTGTTGTTACATATGTATACATATATAACTTCAATTAATTTATCCCAGCTCTACATGTATGTATCATAGAATCATAGAATATGAGGGTTGGAAGGAACCTCAGGAGGTCACCTTGTCCAACCCCCTGCTCAAAGCAGGACAAATTCCCAACTAAATCATCCCAGCCAGGGCTTTGTCAAGCCTGACCTTCAAAACCTCTAAGGAAGGATAGAGTAATAGAGTAGTGAATTGGGCTGTGGCCCATTTGCCCTGTTTCATTCTATGGTACCTCATGATGTTCTTCAGGAGTTCTTAAAGATAATAGCTAACAGTTTTAAAACTCATTCTACCAATTCCTTAAGAATCATTGGATTATTGTAATCTTGACGAAGATGGCTGTTTAATTTTTTTAAGTGAAGCAAAATTATATCTGCTAAATGCCAAGTAATTGAAAATTCTGAGTCACTCCCACTATCCCTGCAGATTTCAGATCTAAAAGACTGCTGACAAAGGGATGAAAAAGATATCAGTGGGCACCTGGGTATTTTATTAGACATGGGAGAAGATGCCAAAAGTTTTGTATTTTATGTATTTTACTTTGAAAGAAGTTCTGGAGATTTCCAAAATATTTTGGAAAAGCTAATTATTTGGGGGTTTAACCCCCCTACCTTCCCAACCCTCATCCATTGTTTTTCTACCTGGAGAAAATTTTACAATAAGTATTATATAGGAAATTTTGTGCAACTGAATAGTTTTTACTGACTAGTTCAGACACGGGAGACTCCTTGGGGGAGGGGCGGGGGAGAAAGAGAGAGGAAGAAAAAAGAAAAAGAAAGAAAGATTACTAAAAATACAATCTGTAACATTAAAAGTTGGACTTGCAATGTTGGGATGGGGTACAAGTGTGTTGGAAGGGAAGAATATGTGGGCAACGCCCTGTACAGGGAACAGTCAAAGCCTGGCGCTAACTATTTGCCAGTTGTATGCAGAGGGTATGTTATAAAAAGTAACCAATCCAACCAGAACTAATTAATTGTATGCATCCAGAGGGATCTAGATTATTAGGCATATACCTCCATTCTAAAAAGACACAGGAGTAGTTAACAAGCTATCACGCCACCCTTTGTGATGTTAAACAAATTAATTCATACTACAGAACCAGATGTTTTACAGTAAAATGGGGCTGTTATAAGATGTCTCCATTTTACACTGAATTTAAGATTCCTAGCTCTTTAGTGCCTTGTGTGTCCCTTTATTGAACTCTATTTTCCTCTTAAAAGAATTACACCACATACAGTACATATTCAGCAACTAGCTACAGATTCATAATAAAGATTGATGAAGCATCAACATGGGCTATGTAAAACAGCTGGAGTTAAAACTTCTCAAGCTTCTGTGGTAACTGGTGTGGCATAAACAGAGTGTTCTCTCAAGGCTACATCCTGCTCTGTGCTACCCTGGTGTGCAGTTGGACCAGAACTTACCCCACTGCAAACAGCATGACAGGAGTTCTAGGACAGAGCTCTAGATGCTGTAGCAACACACAACCCATATCATCCTTCACCTTTTGAAATCTAAGGGAAGTAAGATCTGGCAGTAGCAACAGCAGCACCACCCTCACCCACTTATCAGTCTGGGAGAGAAGGCCTGAAGGCCACAGCATTTCATGATCCTCACTGAACTACTTCTAAGGGACGGAGGTGAGAGAGAGCTGCAGGATGAAGGCCAGAGACTGCTGTATAGCCAGTAGAAGCTACTGTTCCTGGTGCGCTCTGAGTGCACATACACACTCTAGCCCATGGTGAAGAAAGTGGACACTGACTGATTGGTTTTGCCTTCCTAATTATCCTGCCTCCTTAGTGTCACAGGGTGACCTTAAAGGGAATTGACTGCTCAGCCACCTCCCCTCTGATGCTGTGAGGCCAGGGTTCAGGTGACAGCTTCAAGATCACCTTGTCCTCATAAAAATCAGCAAGGCAAATAGCTCAATTGTGCTAGAGACCTGGGGAGAGAGAAAACCCAGTTTCTGTGACTTCCAAGTCCTAAACTTCTCTAGCCTTTCATTACCTGACTAATAAAAACCCAGAACAGAAGTAATTATTTAACACTGTGTATTATCGTTTTAGTACAATATGAGCTCAATACTGAACTTAAATACATTAACATTACCTCCTAAAGGTTCATGAATAACTGAGTGCATTCTGATCTGGCTGTGCTGTCCTTGCCTTGCTACTATGCAGAGCCACACTAAATGAGTTACATCTATATTGCTTCCATCTATCTTAGAATTGGTGTATTCCTTGAAATAAATATCTGGAGTCTGCTGCCATTGGTGACTAAATGCCCAGCTTCAGTATCCACACAGATTGATGAAGTAATGAACCTGGACAGTTTCCTCTCATCTTTTAAAGACCCTATCATGTCTCTGCATACAGCATACTTCAGAAAATGACCTCATTTGTGAATCTAAGTGCTTTGGACACAATTCTCTATTTTTGCCTTCATAGACAACTTGTTTATGCTATTTAGGCACTTATTTTTATACTTTTAATATTGTTTAATATATTAATTATACCTAATATTTATAAAGCACAGTAAAAATGCTAAGTGGTTAATCTTCACAACACCCTATGCGAGGTGGTAAATATCACTATCTCAATTGTGAAAAATTAAAGTATAAAGAAGTTGAGATTTGCCACCTACCACAGAGGAAGTCTGCAATAGGTCGCAGACTCACCGCCACGGAGCCTCCTGCTGGTCATCTGGGAATTAGCTCGATTCCAGCATCTCTCCTGCCTCAGGCCCCAGTGTCACTCCTGGACCACGATGCCTCTTACCTTGGGGTTCTGTCCACAGCAGCACTCACACACTCTAGGTCTCCCCTCCCTGGGGAACCCAAATCCCCTATACCCACCTTGCCTCAGTGGCTACTGACAGTCGTCATCTAGCCCCCTTTCTCTGGGGCAAACTGCAGTCTGTAATGGCCACTCATCATTGGCAAGGGGATTGGACCTGCTGCCTTTCTTGGCCCAGCTGTCTCCCTACAGCCCCAGTACCTCCTTTGGCCTTCAGCAAGGCCTCAGACTGGGGACTCGCCAGGCCAGAGCTACCCAGCTCTGCCTGTCCTTCTCTAGCAGTGCTCTGCTTCAAGTATCCTGTACTCCCAGGCAGCTTGGTCCTTCCCACTCCAAGGCTGGAGTGAGCCTGACCCAGCTCCTCTCTTAGCCCTTATATCAGGGCCAGCTGTGACTGCCTCTTCCAATCAGCCTACCTTTTTTCCTAGGAGCAGGGTAACTGCCCTGCTACGAAGTCTATAGTGGCTGGGAACTTCAAAAGCAACTAGCATCACTTGAGAATACAAGTCTGACTGAAAGTCAATGAGATTTGTGCTCCTAAGTCATTTAGGCACTTTTGAGAATCCCACTCATTATTACTAGAATTAAACATCATGTGTTCCTGGCTTTCAATCTGTTGTTCATATCTCTAAGCCACACTTTGTTGCACAGTATATTCGTCATTTATAGAAGAAATTAAGAGGAAACATGCAAAAGAAAAATTGTTTACCCTGTTATATGTCTTCCAACCAGTCATCTGACTGAAGATCATATGCCATTAAGTGGCACATTTGAGAAAAAAATGAATAAGGTTTTTCTCTGCATATACCCAATAGTGGCAGGTTCTTTTTTGACCTTCCTTGAGAACAGGTGTTGGGATTCTGCATGGAAATGTTGTGCAACTCCTCCTGACTCATTAATGCCACTCAATTAATTGGGGGCGGGGGGAGCTAAAGGAGCAGGGTGTGTGGCTCCAAAAGGAATTAGGGCCTTAGACAGAAATGTACTGAGGGAAACCCTAGGAACAGCTTAACTTGAGGGAGTTGGGGCAGGATTTAGGCTGAGCTTTATGTTGTCATGTTAGCACATCAAATGCCAATAAAAGAAGAGCCAGAGGAAGTGTTTGGACACTAACCCAAGGTGTTCATGTCCTGGGTAAGATGAGGACTCATCCCATTTGCACCAAACTATTAAGCATACGTGCCAACCCAGAAATTATTACAAATGTTATTCTTTGATATGCAATGCTACATCCAGTCAAAGAAAATTGTTTACTAATCAATGAGAAAACACATCCACATAAAATAAAATAAAATATTCTCAGAAGTACACATCAGTTGATTAGAGCAACATTTTTCTAGCCTTTGTATGAAATAATTTCCACAGTATTAGCTTAATATAGGGCTGCCCCCTTGTTCCCATGCCCCAGTATGTTATTTTTTCTCTCATAGTCTTAAAAAGCACTCAATTTCTTACACAAAGTTCTGCTGCAGTTTGGCTTAAACATCTTTATTTCCATACTCCTAGCTTTGCTCTTCACACTGTTAGCATAGGGACTCTAAATCAGGTAAGCAGGAGCCTATAACTTTTCCTTTGCATTGTGTAACAAAGATACTGTAACACAGTAACGAGCACCAAAGAAATGTCTGCTGAAACTAAACCAATAAATAAATGAGGAAAGATAGACAATGGAATAGGTTAACGTCAGAGTGCCTGGAGGAGGATTCACCCTCAGGAGATTGCAGTTCTAAAATGTAGGAGCCCTGCTGGCAGAGGCTGCCCAGGAGAAGTGTTGAATCAACACATCTTTCAGTGGGACTGGCCTTCACCAACTCCTAAATTAATCCTGCCCATTTCAGTGGCTGTACAGGGATACCCAGTGGGATGGGGTTGTGGGTTTCTTGCACCACAGTGCTTTTATTCCAGGCAGATTAACTGCTAACAGATTATATTGGCGCAACTCCCAAAAGTGAATCTTGTTCAACAGCTGGAGAGCCAGAATGGTCTGAACAAAGGAGGGGAAGGCACTATGTAGTTCCAAAGAAAGAGGGAACGGACTGCTCATATGCAACATATTTCTCATTAGATAGATACACAGGGCCAGATTCTCAGTAGTGTAAATCAGCATATAACTACTGAATTCAACTGAACTATGCCAATTTACACCAGCTAGGGTCCTGGTTCACAGTACATGGAACATACTTTACCTATCTATTAATTCATACATTCATAAAAGCCAGAGCTAGAAAATACTCATGAGGTGATCTAGCCCCGGGTTTTTCAATGACTGGTCCATGAGATCTCCCTGACACAGTTTAGGAAGGCAGCAAGCTGGTCCCTGGTATCAAAAAGGCTGAAAAATACTGATCTAGCCCGTCTCCCTACCAGTGCAGGATTGTTCCCTATAACACATTTTCAGGTTTCTATCACGTCTTTCAAGACACTATTCTGAAGTCAGATACATCTCATTGTCAGGAAGATTTTTGTGATATTCAGCCAAAAATTTCCTTTTCTCAATTGCATGCCATTAATCTTAGTTATACCTCCTACACACAACAATAAATAATGTCTCTCCTTCCTTTCAAGCATTAAGTTGACTTTATTCCATGAGTTCTTAATTAACCTAGGACCACATTTGCAAAATAACAGCCTCCAAATTTGAAAATTCAAATAGTTTTGTTCATATATTCAAGTGTTTCATTTGTGGGTATAAAACTTTATACATGTAAAATTGTTGGATTAAATTCAGACATCAGACTGCAGACTTTTTAGTATTTAACACAGCAATAAAAACAGTTATCATCCTGTCATAAATGTTGTTCTTCGAGATGTGTTGCTATGTCCATTACACTGTAGGGGTATGCTCATCGCGTGTGTCAAGCTGACTGTAATAGGTCATGAGAGTGAATGCCAGCCTCAGGGCAGTCTGTCAAGAAACAGGGCCCAAACCCCAAAATGGTTGTATGTTCAGTAATTGGTTCACCAACCAAGTAACAAGTGTGAACTCCTGAAGCACTATGACCTTCTTAACATGGAGTCACAAACAGTACCCTTGGCACTCCAGTCTATCTTGCCATTCAAGCAAATCTGCCTCTGTGATAGATAGTTCCTTACCCCAAAAATCACAAAAATATTCAGGTTACTTCCAGTTACTTACTGCGGATCTGAAACCAAAGGCAATACTTGTAACCAGTCCTATAATAAACTAACTAAAGGGTTATTAACTAGGAAAGAGAAATAAGAGTTATTTACAAGCTTAAAGCAGATAAACATGCATGCACAAATGAGATACAGCCTGAGGTTCCAAAAGATAACAGCTGCTATAAAATGCAAGCTTTATATATCTTTTAGGGTTAACTCAAGCCAAGCAGCTTGGGGATCCCTTGCTTATACTTAGAAATTTTGTCCTCTCTGAATTCCAAGCAGGATAGCAATAACAAATTTATCCTGAACAGGGATTTTTATTTCCTTTCCCGAGCATTTAAACTGTGATGGGAAAAGGGCGTGTGTATATACCCTATTCATGGGTGTGGGGAAAGCAATCAACAAAGTCTTTTGTTCATTGAAGTTCCCCAATGGTTTGATTGGGATCTACAGGCCTTCTTTTGTTGGGGAAGAGCTGACACCTCCTGGTAAACTAGCATTTCACACTTGTTAATACTTCTCCCCTGAAGTTGGGGGTTTACTGTCTTAGCAAATATTTGTATAGTTACAGAGCAAGCTCTTAAATATTACCTCATAACATGAGATACAGCTATTATGGGTGAGATTAATACATGCAAAACCCTACAACCATTTCATAAAGTTTAAACACTAAACACATTCTTATAATTCTCATATCTGTTTTAACAATACTAACCGGGTGAGGGATAGCTCAGTGATTTGAGCATTGTCCTGCTAAACCCAGGGTTGTGAGTTCAATCCTTGAGGAGGCCACTTAGGGATCTGGGGCAAAAATCAGTACTTGGTCCTGCTAGTGAAGGCAGGGGGCTGGACTCGATGACCTTTAGGGGGGAGGGATAGCTCAGTGGTTTGAGCATTGGCCTGCTAAACCCATGGTTGTGAGTTCAATCCTTGAGGAGGCCACTTAGGGATCTGGGGAAAAATCAGTACTTGGTCCTGCTAGCAAAGGCAGGGGGCTGGACTTGATGACCTTTCAAGGTCCCTTCCAGCTCTAGGAGATAGAAAGAAAGAAATAATGGAGATATCCTAACACACAGGCGAGCCAGACTCATTCCCAGCTATGCATATGTCAGCATTCAATGAGGCCCAGTGACCTTGGCATGAGCTAGCACCTTATCTGCCAACATCACAGACCTAGTCACCAGTGCTAGAAAGTTTTCCCTAGCAGTATCCATAGGGGTGACCCTGCCTCCATCTGAGCTCTATGCTACAAAGCCAGGGTATAAAGGGCAGAGTTGCCTCGTCCCTCCTTCAATTACTTCACACCAGAACTGATGGTAGACTTCAATGCATCGGGGAAGGATGAGGGTGGTGTAATGGACACATTCAACACATTTCAAAGAACAGTTATGAGAAGGTAACATTCTGTGAATGTTTGTATATATCCATGGTACTGGAGGTGACTCTCAAGCTGTTAAACCAGGAGGTGGGGCTCAGAGTCTCATGGGAAAAGGCACTGTAAGAATGCCTTTCCTACATTTGCATTTGCAGAGGTCAGTGCATCACCTGGTGAATATCTGAATGGAAGATCATCTGTTCTACAGATGTCCATAATTTAGAAATGTGCCACAAATGCTGCTGATGTCAAATAAGCTCTGCTCAAATGCTTGAGTGTGTCAGAAAGTTCTTACTCCTTCGGCAGCATAACACATTGTAATGCAGCTGGTGATAATTCTGAGTTGTAATTGGATGGCTTCTCATACATTTTGTGTAAGAGATGAAGAACTGGGAAGATACCAACACCAATGCTCAATAGATGTCCACACTGTGGAGCCTCTGCTTGTCTTTATGCATATGTGGTTTTGGGGGGGGAAAAGCTGATATGTAGATAGTCATCACCTTTGAGAGGAACCTGGGGCATGGTCTCAGCTGAAGCTTGTCTATGTAGAAAACTGTGTAAGGTGAATCCATGACCAATGCAGTCAGTTCTATTACCTTCCTGGTGGAGCTGAGGGTCACTAAGAAGGCTACATTTGCTGAGAGGTGTAGAAATGAACACAATGCTAACAGCTGAAGAGGAGGGCCCATAAGCACAGACAACACCAGATTCAAATCCCAGGAAGATGTTGGGTCTCTGACAGGCGGAAACTATCTAATAAGACCTTTCACAAACTTGATCATGACTGGGTGAGTGACAATCTTACCATCTATGTGAGGTGAAACCATGAGATGGCCACCAGAAGCACCTTAAAGGAGCTAAGGGCTAGACCTGACTCCTTAAGGTGAAAAAAAAAATAGACGAAGATTGGGTCAATTTTGGACTGGGTCAGGGCCACATTAGGGGAGGCTTTCAAAAACATTTCCATTTATTGACGTAAGTAGTTCTTGTGGGTTGCTTTCTGCTATTAAGGAGCATATTCTGGACTGCCATCAAACAACATGCTTCCCTTACATTCAAGCACTGATGAACTGTGCCATAAAGTGAAGCACTTGTGAATTTGGGAGCAGCACCTGGCTGTGGTTCTGTATCAGGAGATCTCAGGTAATAGTAAAGTTTTGCAAGTGCACAGTTTGCAGAGGTCTGAATGCTCTGTCTGTCTCAGCCAGGGTTGAGCAATAAGGATAATTCTGCTTGAGCTTGAGAATGACTGTGGGAACTAGTGGGCTCCATGGAAACAGGAAAAGTATCCAACATTGATCATGGGCTGTGACCCATCCTGGAACAAAACCATGGACACCTCCTGTTCACAGTCACAACAGATCTATGGGCACGAAACCCTCTATATAGAACTTCATGCCACTGTGACCATAGGGAAGGAATTCCTTTCCTCACAGAGTTCCACATGCTACCTAGCTGTCACTGCCAACTAACTACAGCATTGAAGTGGAGGTAAAATCCTGAAGAGAGTTGCTCTGACACATACCACAGATGGTAAAGTAGGACCTGGGATGTGGCAGAGCTCCTAAGCTCTTTAAACTCTCTCTCTCCTTTTTTCAGTCTCTTTGTTCCTATTCACCTGTGACAAAGAAAGGGGTGTATGGAAGCCAATGATTGCATGCTACAATGTGTCACAACTGCTGTTCCAAGTGCATTGTGTATATAATAGAAAATTCATCTACAGTGCTGAGTACTGTAATGCAGTGGTTCTCAACCTTTCCAGAGTACTGTACCCCTTTCAGGAGCCTGATTTGTCTTGTGGACCCTAAGTTTCACCTCACTTAAAAACTCAGACTTTGGGGGCCTGAGCTTCAGCTTTCTGCCCTGGGCTCCAGCGAGTCTAATACTGGCCCTGATGACCCCATTAAAACACACTTGCCCATAGTTTGAGAACCATGGATAGTATGTAGAACAGTATAAACAAAATCATTGTCTGTATGAAATTTTAGTTTGCACTGAGTTTACTAATGCCTTTTATGTAACCTGTTGTAAAACCAGGAAAATTTCAAAATGAGTTGATGTACCCCCTGGAAGACCTTTGAGTACCTCCCCGGTTGAGAATCACTGCTGTAGTGTGTCACATTAAACTAAGTGTTAGAAAACAACAAGATATCAAGTCCTCAAAACAACTTTAACAGGATTGTAACTACTGTTGATGCTTTAGTCAGTTTGCTGGTTGTAAGATGGTTACAATGCATATATAGCGTGTGATATTACTCAAAGGATAAGGTAAGGGGATCCCTGATCATATATGGTCAAATTCTGTGATGTTATAAGGTACTCAGTGGTAAGTCACCATGAATGTACTTTGGCATAAGTAACGCACCATAGGTGAAGTTGTAGCAACTAACAGATGATGTGCAAATAATAGCCTGTCCCTTCTCCTTTATCTTACGTACTCATTCATGCTCCTATTGGTTATTTGTCTAGCTACACCTTTCTCTTCTGATCACCCAGAGTATAAAATACATCAGTAATTTGATGTATGTATTTATGTATCCTCTAAATTTGGCCCTTGAGAAGGAGGAGTGAGATGAACTGCTGAATACTATAGAAACAGACTACAGTTTCATAGCCCAGTAAACTGTGAGACACAAGAACGCAACATATGAGCATGAGCCTCCAATGAGGTTGTTTCAGTCCAGATTGTCCAGTATCAAGTTTTTGTAACTTTAAATGCAACTCCAAAGTCTCTCCTAACAACAAGGTTTAAACTAGATAAATTAGCTGGACTTGGCGTTTGTTAATGGAAGCATCAATAAGATTAGGTGGAATTCTGTTATAGCACATTGTCTAATTCCCTCATACTACGGAAACATATAGCAGACAATATTCTAACAAAGAGCTGAAAGACACCAGTTTTTATTTTTTTAAATAGGAATTGTATATTTGCTTTGAAAAAGGAACCTGTTTCTATTAACAAATGGTTTTGGGAATTGAGCACAACGTGTGGGTACAGAGTAACTATTTAGAAAACTGGATGAGCACAAGTCCATGGGGCCGGATGCGCTGCATCCGAGGGTGCTAAAGGAGTTGGCGGATGTGATTGCAGAGCCATTGGCCATTATCTTTGAAAACTCATGGCGATCGGGGGAGGTCCCGGATGACTGGAAAAAGGCTAATGTAGTGCCCATCTTTAAAAAAGGGAAGGAGGAGGATCCAGGGAACTACAGGCCAGTCAGCCTCACCTCAGTCCCTGGAAAAATCATGGAGCAGGTCCTCAAGGAATCAATTCTGAAGCACTTAGAGGAGAGGAAAGTGATCAGGAACAGTCAGCATAGATTCACCAAGGGCAAGTCATGCCTGACTAACCTAATTGCCTTCTATGAGGAGATAACTGACTCTGTGAATGAGGAGAAAGCAGTGGATGTGTTATTCCTTGACTTTAGCAAAGTTTTTGATACGGTCTCCCACAGTATTCTTGCCAGCAAGTTAAAGAAGTATGGGCTGGATGAATGGACTATAACGTGGATAGAAAGCTGGCTAGATCATCAGGCTCAACGGGTAGTGATCAATGGCTCCATGTCTAGTTGTCAGCCGGTTTCAAGCGGAGTGCCCCAAGGGTTGGTCCTGGGGCCAGTTTTGTTCAATATCTTCGTTATTGATCTGGAGGATGGCGTGGACTGCACTCTCAGCAAGTTTGCAGATGACACTAAACTGGGAGGAGTCGTAGATACGCTGGAGGGTAGGGATAGGATACAGAGGGACCTAGACCAATTAGAGGATTGGGCCAAAAGAAACCTGATGAGGTTCAACAAGGACAAGTGCAGAGTCCTGAACTTAGGACAGCAGAATCCCATGCACTGTTAGACTAGGGACTGAATGGCTAGAAAGCAGTTCTGCAGAAAAGGACCTAGGGGTTACAGTGGAGAAGAAGCTGGATATGAGTCAACAGTGTGCCCTTGTTGCCAAGAAGGCTAGTGGCATTTTGGGCTGTATAAGTAGGGGCATTGCCAGCAGATCGAGGGACGTGATCATTCCCTCTATTCGACATTGGTGAGGCCTCATCTGGAGTACTGTGTCCAGTTTTGGGCCCCACACTACAAGAAGGATGTGGAAAAATTGGAAAGAGTCCAGCAGAGGGCAACAAAAATGATCAGGGGGCTGGAGCACATGACTTATGAGGAGAGGCTGAGGGAACTGGGATTGTTTATTCTGCAGAAGAGAAGAATGAGGGGGGATTTGATAGCTGTTTTCAACTACCTGAAAAGGGGTTCCAAAGAGGATGGATCTAGACTGTTCTCAGTGGTACCTGATGACAGAACAAGGAATAATGGTCTCAAGTTGCAGTTGGGGAGGTTTAGGTTGGATATTAAGAAAAACTTTTTCACTAGGAGGGTGGTGAAGCACTGGAATGGGTTACCTAGGGAGGTGGTGGAATCTCCTTCCTTAGAGGTTTTTAAGGTCAGGCTTGACAAAGCCCTGGCTGGGTTGATTTAGTTGGGAATTGGTCCTGCTTTGAGCAGGGGGTTGGAGTAGATGACCTCCTGAGGTCCAACCCTGATATTCTATGATAACTTTTAATGGTTTACACTTCAAATCCATTTCTGACTTGTAAGAGTTTTTATGTCATTGTTCCTTACTGGAATACTTTATTGTGCTAGAAACAAGAAGTTTCTGCCCTTTTAATCCTTGGATGGTTAAGGTTTTGATTAATTGATTATTGCTGGGACTTGAATCAATATTCACAGTAAGTGAAAGATTCATTACGTTCTTGGGCACGGTCCCTTTAAGAATGCTAAGCGAGCAGTGGCCCTGAGCAGGAAGTGGGCTATTGACAGGCATATTCTGGACAAATTAATTTGTGTTTACCAAATGTATGTTGAGCCTTTTTGTTGTGTATTAATCACAGGAAACATAATATTGACAATGAGGATAATGACCATCATTTTTTCATTACCAAGAGATCCAGTATTACAATGGAATCAATGGTTGAATGCCTTTCTGACATATAATACCTGTTAGCTGTCATCCTAAAACTCTTACAAGATAAACACAAATGTATCCCTTTGATCCATTGCTTCAGACTTGACGGCCAATGTAGAGTTATATAAAAAATGCCATGACAACTCATTCTAGGGATCTGCTCCAGTTCAAATTTCAATAGTGAGGCCAGGCAGCAAGGAAATAATACCGCTGTTTGTTTTGGACCCCTGTGAATAGATGATGCCCTGTACTTCTGAGATTGTGAGATCAGCTAGTAAGATGCCAACTGATAAAAAAAAAAGTAGCCAACACCTGCATTTTTGAATGCTTTCTATTAGAATTGGACTCCGTCACAGTCTTCAGGTCAGTGAATATGGATACATATATTAACTTAGGGTGAGAGCCCTAGAATCTTATATAGACAAGGAAACTCACATATTCTATGATTCTGTACTAATAGAATCTGCTTCTGTTGATGCAAAATGAAACACAAGAATCTAAGCTTTTATATACAAAAAAAACTTTTAATCCTTATTGCTGAAAACCATATGGCATGAAAACCTTCCAAATCACAGATAAACTGGTGCTGTGTTTTCCCCCCTAAGTATGAAGAACATCTGGAATAACTTAGATGTGAAACGTCCCCTCTCATCTCAACTTCAATCTGAGACATGACATTTTAACTATCAATGCTTAACTATTCCACCTGTAGCAGAATCATCCAACTAATGTGCTCATCCAAAAATCCCAAACTCACAGGTCTTTCTGGATGCCAACGGCTCAGATCTGTCCTTTACCCAGTAGCCGAAAGCTCCAGCTGCCCCCTAGACAATTTCCATAATGAAGCTGCAGAATGTCAACAGAACTAGCTGAAACTTGGAATTTCTGGTTTGTGGGAAATTTTGACACTGAAATTTCCCATGAACCAGAAATGACATAAAACTTGTGTGTTGGAAAACATTGCTACATGGTGTTTCTAAAGTGAAATATGCTTCTTGGGACCCTGGCAACTGCTGACTGAAATTAACATGATTCTTGTCAGTATCATGGGTGCTATTCAGTGGTGGGCAGAAATGAAACTGACTATCATATTAATTTCAGTCAGCAGTTGCCAGAGTTTCCAGGATTTGTAGCTCCAAAGCAACCCTGCCATGCAGACTGCCCTGAGGCAAGGGTCCCCTGGGCTTCTAGTTTCCTGGGCCAGCTGGCTCACCGCTGTAACCTGCCTGTGGTCCATTGAACTCCATCCTTTTCTGGGAAACATTTCAGGTTCAACAAATCAGCATTTTCTAATGGAACCCTGTTTTGTCAGAAAATTCCCAACCAGTTCTATTTGTCAACACAAACATATGAAGCATATGGAGACTCCTAAATTAAATTCAATAGCAAAATAAATAACATAGGGTTACTGTGTCAATTGTATTATTCATTTTCATATTTAAGTCAATAAAGCTCTCGTTTTTACTATTCCTGAAGATGTTGCACATTTCCAGTTTCCTGAACTTGCATTGTTACAAAAGTCAGGGGTCTTGCTGTTGACTAGAAATCTAGCTTGCGACAAAGTACATAGAGCTCTAAATATATAGTCTAAGTTTTTCTTGTTGGTTTATAAGCAGCTTTTGATTATAGGCATCCATGATTATATAGGAGTTATTCATTCCAACTGGGAGAGGAGAGAAAAAACAAAGATCTATGTCTGAAGGTAAAAACAAGAATTGAGTAACAGCCTTGTTTTAAACGTATACATCAGCATCAGATTTGTTTCTGACAAATGTCATTTCTTAACTTTGACTAAGCTCTCTTACGTGTAATTCTAAAAATATGTCATCTTACTATGTGAAAAGAATAAAATGTATGTTATGTGACATAATTCTGCTATTGGAAACTCAACTTTAAAGTTACAAACCCCTGTCCCAAAATAAACCAGTGTAATTTTTGCATCCTTGGTTACTCAGTGACTCTTGGGATGCACATGGGGAGATAAAGTATGGTGGGAAAAGACTGTTGTCCAAACAGATACCTAGAATTCAACAGGCAATATCACTCCCACTTACTAGCCTGTGGTTCTATCTATTGTTAATAAACTGAATAGTCAATGCCTTGACCATACTTTGGTTCATTATGAAATATATATTCAAGAGGCCAAATAACCAATGTCAGTCAGGTTTATTGCTCTAGGCCAATAATAATAATATAGTACAGGAAAAAGGTTCTATACGATACCAGTCTCCTGCAGCACTGTCACACTTACCTTACATACAAGGGGTGTTCCCAAAGTTATACATTTCAGCTGGTATTGTTTATGATGATGATTTTACAGGCTACACATCATTAAAAAGTCCAGCCCATTTGTTTCAGTTCCCTAACTTGTTCTGTTCCTTCCTTAGCTTTTAAAAAAAAAATAAAAATACTACTAGTATTTTGTTATTGGTCCATGAAGGTACTTCTCTGGCTTGTACTAAGACACAGAAATATACCTTGATTTTGATAAGTTTCCTATCTGCTTATGTCAAATTCTTATTACAGCAAATGCAAGATGTTATGGTATACTTAGCATAAGTGAACAGAATTATAGTGTAAACTAATTTAGGCTATATCACTATTACAATATTGGGGCTTAATGCATACACACACACACACACACACACATAGTATCGATAATACATATTAATATAATGTGTGTGTATGTTTATATATATCTAGTGAATAATCAGGTTAGCAAGGAGAATCCAAAGATGTGTTTAGATCTGGATACAAGTCATGTCTAGGTTATAATTTGCAGTTTGTTCAAGCTGTTCAAGGGAGAGGTATTCTCCCAAGTTTATAGCTTCCAATGGCTTAAAACTTGAACATGGAAATCTTGCAAAATTGTTGTAGAGTGCATCCACTTAGGAAAGGAGTGTATCCGTGATGTGCTATTAGCTCCTTAACAAGTTACCATTACAGACTGACTTAATTGGCCATGTGGAGTTGAGACTGGGAGAAATCAGAACTAATCTTGCAGTTGATTACCTCTTTACTTCCCAACCCTACATGTCAATTGCGGAAAAGAGAGGAAGAGAGCTTCTCAGAATCCCCCAGTGAAAATTACCTTAGGGACACTTCTCAAGTCCCTCTCTTTTCTCTGCATGTAGGTGTTCCATGAAGTTTTCAGCATCTACACTATGCTCAATTTTGGATTTCTTAGGCCCAAAATTATACAGAGAGCAAGAGCAAAGGGAATTCTTAGGGCTTTGTTTACGTGGAGAGTTGGGGCACAGCAAGCTAGACTGTGAATATACAGCATTGTAGCCTGCCACACAATAAGTCACTAGGTGGACCTTGCTCCCATGCACTACAAGTTCCGCAGTGCACTTTTATCTATTGCTGTTTGAACCAATAGCGTATCTCTGAGTGCACATGATGTCCACGTATTGACTTAGTGCGCAGTAGTCTGGAACTCTGTTCAGTCACACCCTGGTTTGCTGGGCACACAGTCTCCATGTAGACAAGCCTGTAGTCTTAAGGAATTAATTGGCAAGGAAGTAAAGGAATAAGGAGAACACAGATAGTTCAGAAAGACAGCCTGTTTATCTGTGGCCACGCTACTCCATGAGGCACAAAGGCTCCAAACTAAAGGACATAAGAAAAGAAAGCCCTAAGGGAGATTTACACTTATTTAGCACTTGCTACAGTGTCACTTAACAAGCCTGCATTTCTGATGCAAATAATTTAAGAGAAACAACAACAACAGCTTTGTATGGGACAGAAATAAATCTGGTTAAAAAATAAGGAGGGTCTCCCATAAAAAGAGGCAATTGAAAGGGTGGGCGGCAATGGTAGAAATGCCAAAAGTATACAAATAATTTTTAAATAAACACATTGTTTCTCTGTAGAGGCTCAAGCCTGCTTTCTTTAAAGCACTAAAATGATCTTTGAGGTGTTCTGCCACAATCTTCTACTACAACCTAAAAACGATTCAAATCATTGTAGTACCTAGGGCAAGAGCATTAATGCAGTGGATTGTCTCTCCACCCCCTCTCCTACTCCCTCAGAGACTGAGCATGGTTGTTAACATTAAAAGCTGATCAATGTAAGGTTTTAGTACCAACCATTTGTGTACTCCTCTGTGGCTTATATCTCAGAGGTCTATTGCTGCCAAAAAGCAAGGGGAGGGGATGAAACAAGCTATCCCTACCTAACAGGTTATATTGTAGAGAGAATGCTGTGCTTAAATAGAAGAGTGATTAAATGGAAGAAATCTAGCTCTGGTTCTTCCATCAGATCAGAGAAAAGGAAGTCCCTGGCCGAATATCACTAATGAGCAGATGTAGAATGTTTCTTTAAATACACAAAAGGAGAGCTGAGTTTCATAATTCATGTATAGTATCTGCAGGGGTTAGAGAGAATCCTGTTGCCATACAGGGAGTAGTGTGACAAAGCAAAAGTGCTGCAACTCACTTTGCATCTGCTCCTGTCTTTAATTAAATGTGGTCTGGAACCAAAGTGCAAGTTTTAACCACACCTGAACTTCCACAGACATCTCTGTGGCTGGATATTGCTCTCATGAATGATTGGAGAGGAGCCTTTGCTTATTTGTGAGCAAGTGAATCCACATATGAATAAGCATAGTCATATGGGAGGGCTCACAGAACCACCTCTATCCTGGCTAAACACCCCTACATTTGGCTCTGTGAGTTTGGGAAGAAGAATGACAGAAACCAAAGAGGAACTTGAAGAGAGAGAAAGTCAGTAAGCAGTACAAAACTAATTCATCTGAGTCCTCAAAGTGAGAAGCAGTAGCAAGGAGGAGAAGGGAAAACAGTAGGTAGGAATAATGATGATTAAGCAGCAGAGATACATTGCCTGGAGACACTGAACACATTCCAGTTCTAAAACATAGACCAGACTGTCTGGAATATGATCAGATATTAATGGTGGGTGATCATTGCCTGGGGAGAAATGTCCATCTCTATGAAGACCATAAGGACACATACAAAGGAATGCTCACTAACACACCACCAAAGGACTGCTGTTTTTGTGACTGGCAGTGATTGTTGTGAACAGTGATAGAAGACACATGAGCTTAATGAATTATCTTAGTAGATACATGAAATAATGCTAAATGGGATCCTTAACACAGCTGGTCTCCAGAGTCCTGCAGCAGGGCAAATACATCAGATTGATGGGATAGGTAACCACATACTTTGCAAACAGTGCTATAAATGTAACCAAAATTCACAACTGTGAGGAATGATGGGAGATACCAATGCAAAATGGAGACAAGTGGACTCAGTCCATGCACATGAAAAGTATATTAAACAATGGCACATTTCTGTATGTGCTAATGAGGAATAGAGAGTCATGGTCAATTAAAAAGAACAGGAGTACTTGTGGCACCTTAGAGACTAACAAATTTATTAGAGCATAAGCTTTCGTGGACTACAGCCCAAGTGTAGTCCACGAAAGTTTATGCTCTAATAAATTTGTTAGTCTCTAAGGTGCCACAAGTACTCCTGTTTTTTTTTTTTTGCAGATACAGACTAATACGGCTGCTACTCTGAAAAATGGTCAATGAAATGACCACAGCCATTCCATTAGGACCACACTTGTGCATGAGTGTGCAATTACTTATGCAAACATGACTAGATAAACTTAAATTAAGTTTACTAGATAGCAAAAATCTGGTTTATATATTTTCCTCTCATCCAGGAAGAACACATTTTTAGATTTGGGGTCCACAAAACAACCAGATGTAATGTTCCTTCTTATGCAACAAACAGGAACAGTTTTAAAGATCCTACAATTTTCTAGGCTATTTATCTTGTGTTATGTCTACCATCTTAATATGCTCTCCAACCTTTCCCTGAGAATGCGCCTCAAGGATTTCTTTCAGCACTCACCCTCTTATGAAGGTGAGATCATTCAATCAGAAAAAGAAGCCAGAGCATGTGACTAATGGGATGGAATCACACAGCAGTAAAATAAACATATTGAACACACAATTTGCAAACAATCCACAAGATGAAGTTTGTCCTCATTGAAAGTTTGCCAAATAAATTCTGGAGAAGTAGATTTTCAAAATCAAAGTCTGTTCTTGAACAATTCACAAACAGAATAAAGGGTGAAACTGATTTTAATTGTTTGCCCAGTTCTAACCTCTGTCTTAGCGATACCTACTCTGGCCAGTGTTTTTTGTTTGTTTTGTTTTTGCACTAATCCTCCTTATATATAAAAGTGAACAGCAATAATTAACCAATTTTGTGCAAACTTTTTAAAAGTCTTAATCCTTTTACTGTCGGAAAAAGGAGCAGGATGATTCTTTTCCACTTTGCTTAAGTATGTTCATGACCATGTCTCTTTGGAGTTTTGTACACAGGAAATCCTGAGATGATCTCTTAGTTATTCTACTATGAAAACTTTGCTTTTTATACCTCCTATGGGAATGTCTACTGTCTTCATTCCAGAGTCACATATATATTAAATCTGAGAATAATTACTGTATTTCCGGATGAATGGTTCATAGAAACTTTAAGAGTTTGGCAGCAGAAAGGAGAACCAGTTTTCAGAGGAGTATACTCATCCATAGTACTGCAATGCAGTTTACTGAACTGATTGTTCTTATGGGCTATGTTCTTGTGCTTAATGAGGTGGAATTGTGAGAAGAATAGCCAGCCCTGCATTTTCTAATATTATTATATTAACTGATGTTTATTCCATACATTGATTTTTATGCTTAAATTTGGCTGGCTGAGTGTCTTAAAACAAGTTGACAGTGTCCTTTAAGCTTTCCAAACTGTGCTTTGTTTTTCAGAGTACCTTTTGTTATTGTAGTTTCTTTTTGTTTATTTTCTGTGTTCAGCTTGTGCTTGGGGGTCAGGCAGCAGAAGGAAATGTGCGCGCGTGCATGCCCACATATATACACCCTTTACAGTACAGTAATATCTTCTCATCTACCTGAGCATATAACAGAGGGTATAGCCACTCTGCAGTTTGGGAGATGTGATTGCACCACATGTAGACATACCTCAGCTAGCTCACTAAAAACAACAGTGAAATTGCAGCAACACAGGCAATGGCAGGGGCTAGCCGCTGAAGTATGGACCTAGTGTCCTGGACGGGGTTGCACTTGGGTGGCCGATCCATGCTGGCACCTGTGCTGCCACGGCTTAACTACTATGTTTAGCCAGTTATCTCAATCAAATTTGTTTATACATGCTGTAATCACACCTTTCAATTGCAGCAGAGACCTATCCAGAATGTAGTGAATTTTTTTTAAAAAAGTCTTATTGGGGAAGCATATAACCCTTTTGAAGCTCCTTTCCTATTTAATCTTGGATGTGCTGTACCAGAATGACATTAAATCTTCCTCTATTTCACAAATATTTGCAAACTAAACCCTCGATGTTGCATGTGTAACTTAAATCACGTCAGTAGTCTCATTGACTCCAATAGGATTATTCATGTGTTTCAAGTTAAGCATGTACACTGTCATTTGCAGAACCTAAATAATTAACTCAGTGGAACGCAATAAAAGACACACTACACTCAATTTTGATTTCATAGTTTTATGTTTCGAGAGTGTCATCAAAACTCCAGAAAAATATTCCAGAAAGCAAGATTGCTAAGGTTAACAATTTACTGCTTCATTGCAAGTTTTACTTTTTGTCCTTTTTTCACCTTCCCTTTTCTTTATGTATTGCTTAATTTGATTGCTTGTGTGGATGATTTATATTGTGTTGTCCAATTCAGGTTTCAATAAAAAGATATCAGCGAATGGACCAATAGGTCAGCTGAGCATTAGGACCATCTCAGGAGATAATGAAGATGAAGAGTATTCCATGTAAATAAACATAAATTAAACTATTTCAAAACAGTAAAGTTGATATTAAAAAATAATTAGGAAATAAATGTACCACATACATCACAATACGATACATTCTGGACTGACAGGACATTTTGCTCAAGAACTGCAATGTACTCACGAAAACTAACATTCAAATATACCTAAATACTTGGCAAGTAGGTAGCACATTACATCTCTGAGCTTCCTTACAAACATTAAAATAGTCCCCACAATGCCACTGTAGGAGAGGGGAGTATTACTTCTGTTTTCATTATTCCCAAAAACACACAAATGCTAGAGGGTCAGATTCTGCCCTATCCTGTGCTCCACCAGTGCTTCACTCCCAGTACCTTTCTGCCCAAGAAGTCCCACTGAAATTAATGGGATTACTCAAGGAATAAGGTGATGATTAACATGAGTAAGGAGGATGGAATCAGGCCATACACTGAGCCAGTAAACTAACTGGAATAAGAACCCATAGGGCAAGCTCCTCGGGTGTAGCTAAACTTTCTGCTCAGCACAGGACCTGGTGTGTGTAAAGGAGGCTGTACACTGCCTATATGCCCTCCCCATCATCCTACGAGTGACCAGAATCTAGTCTGGCTCCTGGTACAAGTTAGAGAACTTTCAGAGGTGCTCTGACTGCACCCAACTACAGTGGCTTGGAAGAGAGTATAGTGGTAGCCAAGGATCACAAAGCACATACTCCTTTTCCCCAGGCTGAAAGGGGAGGAGCTGAATTCCAGGTAAGAATATAAGCCAGTTGTGCAGCTACTTTTCACACGAAACAGCCACTGCAAGTACTATGTTTAGTCCATTAACCAATGTTACCACTAGACCAGTGATTCTCAACCTATTTATCGTTGTGGGCCACATATGCAGCTACGTGCTATGTGGATGGCATCCACACAATATATACACTACTATCTGTATGGCCCTGAGAAGGTCACATGGGCCATGTACTGATTGGGCCTTAAGCGGCCTGCGGGCTGAGAAACACTGTTCTAGACTATAAAACTCAGTTGACATTTATAGGAAATGCAGTGATAGTTCTCTGATAATTCTTTGATTTAAAGTTTGTTTTTCTGGTCTGAAGTGTTTTAAAATGCATGACACTTAACTAAATAAACTGCATAGAAATTTGTAGCTTCATAAGTTTTCAGCAGTCTACATTTCAAACACATCCCCCCATAATCTCCTTTTCTAATAAATACACCCCAGAGATGATTCATCACCTTTACTCCTTCTTTCCCTTTCTATATCTTTGTCCCATGTTCAGTAATCTGTAGAATTGTTTACAATACTCCAGGTGTAGTCCCACCAGCTCTTTGTATCTTGCTATATCATCTCCAGATTTGTGTTCATCTAAGGACTGTGGTTTTTTACTGCTGCCAGACACTGAGCTAGTGATTTTTAGTTTATCTCAGAACCTGTGCCTGATCAGTCTCACAGCTGTACCTATTTAATATATAATCCCCTTTGTTATTGTTCACTCTCACACTCGTTACTTCACATTTCAAATATTAAAACTGTATAAACCACTTACCCAGCTGCACTGTTTCCAGACTGATTTGGCTCCAGCCTCCCTCCTGTTTGTCATATACAAATCTCAACTGCATGTTCCCTCCTACGTGTTCTTGATCTCATCTATACATCTCTCATTGAAGCAATAGGCTTCTCCCACCCTCCTAACCCAAGTGCTCTGATTTCCATAAATCCTTGTCTACATTTAAAGAATAATGTTATAAAGCAAAATTGCTTGGAATACCTTCTTCCCCTTTCCTCATGCTTCTATGGCTACACACACACACTGGTGCTTCATCGCTCTCCAGCCAGTCCCACTGCAGCTCTCACTTCTATCCCATCTCCAGCTCAGCACCAGCAATCCACACCAGCCTCTGATACAGTCCACGGGCTCCATACCACTTCCACATACACCAGCATCCCCTACTCAGGGCACACCCTCCCTAGAACTCCAACCAACTCCCAGCAACCATCATACATAAACATTTCCCTGTAGCAGCACCCAGAAAAAGATCATTCAGTTTCTTGCCAAGAATCCCATAGTCCCCTAGTCACAGCAAACAACAGTGAAATCTCACCTGAAATCTCAGATAGTTAAAAGCTGAGAACCAGAAATCTAAGGCATTTATCACTGTGGTATCCAAGTGCTATAGTTTGGCCCAATGCACAGCTTAAGCAGTTACGCTTCTCACTGGTGAGTTCCTCATGATCTTAGGGAGAAGGAATCCTTCTCACTCCAGGCGGATGAATAGCAACCTCACCTGCCATAACCACTACTCCATCTGCAGGCCTAGAATGCAGTGCTAGAGCCTTGTTATCTATGTAGTGATGATGACACTAATTTTTCATTCTAAATCACCTCTGCATTGCACGGTGCAGGAAGCCCCCACAGAATGAGGTTTAAGAGCATGCAGGGCATGGGCACCCCCTGCATCTCCACCCCCAGTTCCTGCACTAGCACACAGTGGAACTGGACCTGTTCTGCTTAGTCTAGTGAAGCCCGTAGTTTTCCATCTGCTGCCCCTCTCTCTTAATTGGAAAGAGATTTCCTGACCCATCCTTCTGCTCACTTCCCCTTTGTTATCTGCCTTCTTCAGACCTCTTCATTTACCTTTTCTCTTTGTTTTTTGCTGTCCTTGTCTCCTTCTTTCCGCTTTATCCTCTTCTTGACTTTCATTCAATATCTTTTTTTCTACAGGGACTCTCCCCTTTTATATTTTCTCACTCTCTCCTTCTCTTCCCTGGGCTCTTACTTTTAGAACTCTCTTCTCCCATTTCTTTTCATGAGTTACTGACAATATTCGGATTCCACTGAAACATGTGTTCTATACACAGTAGCACAAAATCCAGAGTGACTATATAAAAACTGTAAAACAATGTGTATCAAGCACTCATTATAATGCAAGTCTCCATGAAGACATATGTTTTAACACCTCTGACATGAATTTACAAACAAGAATATTCTAATAGTTAAAAACTGGCACCTGTATAGTAGCTGGCACTTCGGGGAAAATAGAGTGGCTGTACTGTGTCAAAAGTGAAAGCAGTAACATTTTCCAAGTTGGGTGGGAGCCACTGCAGAATTTGTCTGCACTCAACCATGACCAATGCTGACTCAAGCCTTCGGTACAACTATTGAGTAAAAAATATGAACATAAGTTTTGATTTAGGTCTAGTACAGCTATTAAATGACTTTGAAAGTGATGACAGTGAGCCATTCCAGAATGAAAAAGGGACCGAGACGACTCATTACAAGAACGGCTTACCACAGCATAATTCTGTGCTCTCCTCCTCCTTCCTCTGCAGCATCCATGGAGACTGTTAGAACAAAGAAAAAACAGTAGAAAAGGAACTGAGGCTTCACAGGTCATAGGAAAATTAAGTTTCAGTATTTCTAAAATGTGTTACGCATGCAAAATATTATCCATGACACCCCCGCAAATTAGCAGGATTTTGAGACCTGCAATAGATTATTTACTTCGAGAAGCACTGATGACTCTTGTCACTTGCTCATGAAAGTTATTTTTATAAAGGAACCTAGCTCTTTTTGGCAAAGGTTTATATCTTCTCAGAACCTTGATAGGTTCTTCAAACTACAGTGGTACAGAGCAGCTTTGTTTTTGCTCTCAACATGGAAGCCTTGGAAATCCATCTGTTATAAATTAGTGGGGCGACTTGCTAAAGTTTGTTTAAAAACTAACTCAACTGGGGTAATTTCAGAGGGGTAGCTGTGTTAGTCTGTATCAGCAAAAACAATGAGGAGTCTTTGTGGCACCGTAGAGACTAACAAATGTATTTGGGCATAAGCTTTCATGGGCTATAATCCACCCTAATTGAATTGCCCTCGTTAGCACTGACCCCCCGCTTGGTAAGGCAACTCCCATCTTTTCATGGGCTGTATATTTATACCTGTTTACTTTTTTTCACTCCATGCATATGATGAAGTGGGTTAAAGCCCACGAAAGCTTATGCCCAAATACATTTGTTAGTCTCTAAGGTGCCACAAGGACTCCTCGTTGTTTCAGCTGACTAAGTTTACCATTGCTATCAAGTACTTCGTAATTTAACAATACTTGTTCATTAACACCTGTAGGCTCTTTGATGGTCAGATCCACATCATGACAGTCTCAGTTCAAGAGATTATTTAAGCTTGTGCTTAACTTTAAGGATCGAAGGAGTCCCAACTCCAAAGGGTAGACTACTCACATGCTTAGAGCTAGGCATTTGCTTAAGCACCTTCCTGAACTGGAGTATCTCTGAGCACAGACTATGTTCCACAATTTTTACAGAAAGTGACAGGCAGCCAAATACCCTGTGGAAATTGTACAGATGGTGGATGCTTTTTTAAAGTATTCTATAGATATTACCGGCTCTAGCAGTAGTCCCCATTGTAAGTGTAGGGAAGATCTTTGAAACCTTGTAATTACTCTAAAACTGGAACTAACTTATTAATGGCACCCTCCACAACTGAGTAAAGAGTATATGTTAACCCTTGGATATGGGAACAGCACTAAACATAACACCACATTACAGCAGCAGGATGGGGGGGGATGTTCTTCAGACAGCCCCAACGGTCAGAAACAGATTGCGGCATTCCCCTTTCCTGCAGTTCACTAATCAAGACTGGTGGCAGCCTCACTCACTCTTTCCCTGGCACAATGACTATTCATTGTAAGAGGGAATAATTCTCCAGCCTAGTGGTTAGGGCACTCACGTGGGACCCCCAAGTTCAAATCCCTATTCCAATGACTACTTCATTATTGATCCACAGTAGAACAGCTTCAACAGCAGAAGTTGAGAAAGACTGATAACAGAATGCCCCATAGAGGGCAAAACTGAACCTTGCCTCTCACATCCCAGATGAGAACTCTACACACTGCCCAAAAGTTATAAGGAGGGCAGCAGCAGCTAAAAATCCTTCCAGCCTGGGACCATCACTTCCCACAGTTCAGTCTTTGTTCCTCGGGTGTTTTCAGGTGTGTTGTTGTAGGGAGAGTGAGGATGCCTCATGTTGTCATTGTCCCTCTTTTACATCTTCCCGCTACTTGCTGGAAAGCTTTTTTGCTGTGATCTGGGTCAAACAGTTCCCACTGTATAGAGCTATCTGACCTGGGTCAAACAGTTACCATTGTGTAGAGCTATCTCTGAGAGGTTTCTATTGCACACAGTTCCTGGGGTAATCCTTGTGCTCCTGTGCATTTCTTTAATAAGCCACTAACATTGTTTGACCTCATCCAAAGTAGAACATTTGAAATACAGAGACATGGTCAATATTCCCAGCTTCAGATAAAAAAAAAATGATACATGCATACAAATTGGGTAAACACATTCAGTAAATCATAACCTTTCCAAGGATATCTTACATGAGCCATCTTGCATAAAGTACATCTCAGTTATGTCATATCCATATCATAAGCATATTTCCATAAAGAATGTGGAGTGTAATGTCACACACATGCTTAACTTTAACCACTGCATAGTTCAATTTAAATCACACAGCCATTGGTACCTGAACTGTTGTGTAGAGGATCTAAAAGGTCTAATAGGTTTGATGGGAGCTGAGTGCATTCAGGAACTCACAGGGGTCACTCGGCACCTTTTCAGATTTGTCTTAAAGTGTTAAGAATATATGAAGAAAGGAGGAAGGATTTTTCAGAAAGTATAACCATGCAAATTCCAGAAAAGGTATAATTTGTATAATTGGAGCTATTACAAGTTTAACTTGGGCAGATACTTATTTTGCTATAGTTCTACCAGCTAAAAATAGTTGTAAATACTTGTGTTTTTTAAAGGGAAGAACAAATGTGACAAGCATATGGGAATTTATTCCTTAACACTCAAAATGTATGCAAGACAGTTTGGAAAAGTCCATAATAACTGTATAAAGTAGTTGTGTGACTCAAGTGGAAACAAAATCTGTTGTTGGATTAAAATATAGAAAGCTAGAAAAGCTTGCATGAATCACTGATTTTTCCTTCTTCCCAGAAAATTTACAACTTTCATTAACAGATGTATCAGCTAATGTTACTAACAGTTCAGATCTGTTATTCACTTTAATTTTAAAAGGGCTTCTTCAGAAGAAATATGGAAACTGAATGAAATACTAAAGAGGAGAAACATAAGTCCACATACAGTAGACCAATCTGTTTTGAAATTGTTAATGCTCCTCTTAAAATATGGTACATAGTACATCACCCATGAACTTATTTTTAAAGAATCATTTCAATTTCCACCTCCAAAAGACCAGTAGTGAAATATATTACCTTAAGAAAACAATCTACAAATTTTTTGGATGGAGCAGGAATGTGTGTGCACACACTCATCCACACACAATTATCTGAATTTATTGTACACCTCTGTATGTCCTATTGCTTTACCCCTAGATCTGCAAACACTTAAATTTACTAAATCCCTCACTTGTGTAGTCCCATTGAAATCAATAAGGCTACTCAATCTGCAAAGTTAGACACATGCTTAAGTGTTTGAAGGATTTGAGCCTACTGTTTCAAAAAGTATTTTGTATACTTCCTAAAAAATTACCTTGATTCAGCAAAGCACTTAAGCATGTGCTTAAATCCATCGCTATTCAGGTAAGCACTTAAGTATGTACTTAAAACTCCAGACTTGCATAGGTGCTTTGCTGAATTGCGGATCATGTTAAAAAAATATTAAGGATGCACAGTTAAACACTCAGTCAGGCAATGTCCCCATGAAAGTTGCAGATACAGCCTTATAAATATGTATGACACTGTAATTAGATGAGCTCTTGCTACTTCTCAAATAATAGAATGTCATCCAGCTTTCCCTATACCATTAGAAACATGCATATAGCATCTTTTACTGCTGTGCTCTGCTCTGTGACTACCAGGCAAAACAATCTGTCACGTATAGGTACTAGATATGCAGAGAATGGAAGCAGTATTCCTGTAGAGACCTGCTTCATTCAGAATGTAAATTCTGCCTACATTTGGAAAGTTTTTGGTAAAGACATGTTGGCCATGTGCTCGTGGGCAGTGCAACACACCTTTCTGTGCAACACTGATGGGTCACCGATGAAAATATGATATATAATTGTCTCAATAGTAATTAAATAAGTAAATAAATCCGCATTTATCTGGTTTGAATTCCCTCTACTATGCTTTACTTCATCTTACAAATAAATTTCAAAGAGTGATATAATTCAAAGAATGTCAGGAAAAGATCACTATGTACTATATGTGCAGACTTTCTTGATTTATAAAAGTCTTTTGATTGGTTCAGTAAGCCGTGTTGTTTAAATTCAGAAAAATATAGCTTGGGTAGTGCTTTTCTGTCATGGTATTCTTTGTACCTCATTAATCATTACAAAAAAAGTTACTGTCTTGCTTTTTTGAAGAAGGTTTTTACTCAGAACCTTTCTAAATTTGTGAGTGATCCACAAAAAGCTGTTCTTGGTCTGGTTTTCTTTCTTTCTTTTCTTTAATGACTTCACAAATATGAATGTATGCTGCTGACACCATTATCATTGCTTCAGATATTTCTTTTGTTACTATCTTTTCCCTTCAATTTAACCTAGATACTTAGCTCTCTTAATATTGTGTGAGGAACCTTTAAAATGTGTAATCCATTGTTCATGTCCTCTTTGTGGCTGATCTACAGAAAATAGCTGCCTGCTACTCCTTCCAGCTCATGGTTAAGGACCAGATTTTTGAAGACAGTTGGGCACTTAGTGGGATTTTCAAAGCCACCTAGGCATCTATTGCCATTGAAATGAATGTGAGTTGGGCATCTAGACAGATCTATTAATCCAGCTAGGCACCTATCTCCATCTTCAGATACTTAAAGACCTTTAAAAATCTGGCCCCAAATCTTTTAGCTTGAGTTGTAGAGTTACATGTTTTGGCAGTGAATGCCCCATGTCCAAACCTTAGCGATGGCCTGGGCTGGGTTATTATAACTAGCTATGCTTCCCTTTAGTTTAATATTGCTGTAATTTTAAAATGGAAGTTGATTAATTTACCCTACACTGTTTCAGCTAATAAATACCTTGGAACATTTCTTATGCACACAGTACATTTTAACAGGCATGTGTCTGGCCACCTGTGCCCCTCTGCTAGGTGATTTGGAGGGTAGCAAAATCAACACATTAAAGAGGAAAGAGAGTGACAGGTCTGCTGCATTCTTTCCCTGGACTTCAAGAAAACAATTTGCAGCTGCGGGAAAAGGTGGCAATAGGAAGCAGCCACTCTGTGCCATGCTCCAATGAAGACCAGGTTATTCTGAACCAGGACCAGTTGTGCCTTCACATTTTCAAATCCCCTTTCTTGGGAGCTGTGTGGGAAGCAGAATGAGCACTGCAGATGCTCTGACCCACCACTTTAATCTGTAGTGACACAAGATCCCCGGAGAGCTCAAGGTATGGATGACTTTAAGGTTGGAACCACCTCAGTTCTGCAAGACCAAAACCTTTTTCTTCCATCCTGCTGAAAGTTTTTGAAGAAAGCAGGTGTAGATCCTTGTCTACACACAAATGTTGCACTACTTTAATTATACTGGTATAGTTAGAGCAGTACAACCGCCCACCCCTTACTGTTGAGTCAGTTATATTGGTGTAAAATTGCAGGGACAGGAATAAGCACAATTATATCAATATAATTGTATCTACCCTAGGGATTCTACCAGCATATCTATACTGCTAACAAAAGAAAGACCCACCCCCAAACCAACAAACAAGGTAATGCTAGTACAAAAACTATGTTTAGACTAGACCTATGGGAAGCATATGACTCATTGACAGTAGTACAGAAAAGGTTATGTTAAATTAACATGACTGACTACACAGTTTTACTTCTGAAAAGTGTAAATTCTTGTTATGCCTCTTTTGGACACTTCTAGAAGTTTTGTCCAAATTATTCTGCAGTGCTTTGAAAACAAAACCTTACAAATAGCATTGCAAAATGAATGCAACAAATTGCAGTGGTTACTGCTTGCAGCAGCATCTTACTGCTACAGTGTATGAGTCTGCAAGTGACATGTCAAATTCCTTAAAGAATACATTGACATTCACCTAAGACTCATTTAACATCCTGTCAGCAATTATCCTTCATTTAAAAAATCATAATAAACATAGAAAGCACACATGGAAAGACAACTATAGGAGTCACTAACTCACTGAAATCTTTCGAAGACGACTTTTTGGGCTGGACCAAGACAATACACTGCCATGCAAAGGATTCACAGTTGAGTCCCTGACATGCCTCACCTCAAAGGAAGGCAGCCCTTCTTCTGTCTACAATGAATATTTCTATTGGCTCACAAGCAGAACTGATGTGCTCCAAATGTTTTTTTTTTTAATTTGTTCATGGTTTGCTATGTTTAAATTCAGAATCCAGCGATGTCAGCAAACACATCACACAACAAAATCTAAACTGAAGTTTCTCTCAGAAATTATCAAGAATCAAAAATCACAGAGCTGAACTTTGGGGAGCTTCATATTCAGAGGTCTCCTGGCAAACAAAATACTCTTCTTGGGGGCACTGGGACTTCGGCCTAAGTGGTGGTGCTGGATCAAGCTCCTGATCTAGATCCAGAACAAAACTTTGTATCTAGCTATGCAGAAGTTTTACAAGTGACTAAGCCAAATCCCTGCTCCCAGATATGCTCAATCTTTTTTTTTTTTTTTTTAATCAGATTTGGAGCCAGATTTAAATTGCATGGTTTGGGCCCAACTCCAATTTCTTCTCAAGCCCTGACATGAGCAAAGGATGATTTTCATGCTGTGCTATAAGGCCTTGAAAGAGGGTGAGTGACATTGCTTAGGTTCAGAATATGACTTCTGGAGAGATGTTGTGGGGGAAAAGAGGGATCTTTGTGTCTCTTTGAAAAAAGAATGCATTAGTCTAACCATTCTGATCGACTGACAGAGCTCTGTGTCTTTAAACACTTATTTGCTATTAACTGAATCCTGCAAGGCCTTACATAGTTACAACTGCCATTGTCTTCAAATGGAGTTGCAAGTGCTCTGCAAGCCTCAGGCCTTATATTACACCTTGACGTTTGGAGCCAATTTGTAGGTCTTGCTTTTAAGTCTGTGGGAGTTTGGGAGCACAAAGAATACAGGATTAGGCCCATTATTATTATTATTGAGTATTGTATTGCTGTGTTTATTATTCTCTGTATGTTTATGCCATTTGCTGGTGATGCTGAGAAATGAAATAGCAAGTATGCCTCTCTGGAAAAGAGTGATTCATTGTACATTTGCTATCATCACCAAATATGAGCTACTCTGTTTGAAGACTTTAAAATAGAACATTTTTAGCAATATTAATTCTTCTCTTTATAAAAAAGCTGAAATGAATAAAGAAATAAAATGGCATGGCCATGAAGCCATCTTGCGATAAGTACTGGCCCCATGTGTACAAAATGTATATTCCATCAGAGTGCTTGTGAAATTTTGGAGCATTAGCTTGACAATTTGGCATTCACCTGCAGACTCCTGAATCATTGCTCTGAACTTTTGAAAAGGTCCTGCTTTAGATATGCCTGCTCCCTGGAGCCATTTAAGGACCCCGAGAAAATGAGTTATGATTAGAAGTAACAGAGCACGGAAGAGACACAGAGTACATATAAAGAGGAAACAGATAGGAACAAGTCAATACTGAAATAAGACCAATAATTTAAATAAGAACTCGGCAAGGAAACACATATTAAGATAGGAGAAATACTGGTGAAAAGGACATGCTAACGGATGGAAAACAAATGCTGCTGCAAATTGACTCAGCAATTCTGTCAACTACTAATGGCAATCTGAGCATACAGGTTGCTTCAGGAAGGAAGACACTCCAGGAATATGAACCAATCTAGAGGGAAAATTAAAAGTACTGTCATGGTCTCAGTTTGAGAGATGATAGTTATAAAATACATTTAAGTCTTTAACTGCTTAGTGAATATTTATACATTGCTTTGGAAGTTTAAGCTACACTATAATAGTGGTTGCCTTTACCCACTAAATAAAGATATGCTTACCTCACTATAGTACAAGGGCCAATGGAGCTAAAGATTTGAACATACCTCTCAACTGTAGTTCATTTGAGAAAGACACCATTTTAATCCCAAAGTTACCTATATTCCTCCAAAATTGGCATCTCCCTCTTTTTAATTGCTGAAAATCATTTACACAGAAATCAAGAATCAGCATAAGTTTATAGGAAGAGTTGTTTAGCCTAATGAAGAGAATCCACAGCATTTTAAATTTCCTCCATGAATGATTTTGCGTGTCCTTTGTGTTGGGTTTTTGTCACATGTCCCACATCTGGGTCCTACAGATTGAGAATTATGCTATTGAACATTTTTATCCTTTTGCTAATTTGTCTGTACTACTAAAAGCTTTAGCTATGAATTTACTCCAAATAGATTTGAATATCACTGAGGTAGAGCAAAAACTCATTTATGAGGTAAAGAAAAAGGTCACTGACATTATGTTTTGCAAGCTTATTACAGCATGCTTTATTTAAAAAACAAACAAACAAACAAACAAACAACAACAACATCAAAAAACCACCACCTCCAGTTAATCCAAATAAACTGCCCCTTATACTTAAACTCATGACATGGTCTCAGCTGGTCTGCTATGCTGTGTTTGGCTAATAGCTATCCTGAAATTTCACGTTTTGGGGACTCTAGAGTAAAAATGTTAGTAACAGGGAATTCCAAGTTTTATTTAAAGGATGAAAAAAGATGGTTTTTATAGGAATATTATAATTATTTTTCTAGCTATGTGGAAATTTGTTTAAAATAAACGGTGTCATAAGAAAGATACACTAAAATAAAATATCTTTTGGACGAACGGGTCTTCTATAGTTGGAGTCACTGTAGTCTTTGCATCATACAGGGCCGACGAGAGGGGGGGAAGCCGGTACAAATTATCGGGGTCCAGCGGTCCGGAAGGGGGCCCGGGGCCTGGCTTCCCCCCGCCCCCTTCGTTGGCCCTGTTTAGCCAGTCCGCCCTTGCTGGGGGGCCTGAAAAATTTTTTTCACTGGGGCCTGAACCCGCTCTCGGCAGCCCTGATCATCTATCAACTGTCTCATCTTGATTCTTCTCTTGTCCCTTAACTCTTCTTTCAAGACTTTTGACCATCTTTTCCTCTCAGTCCACTATTCCCTTCCTTTTATATGGCCTGCAACTAACCTAGCATGAGTGCTGGGGGCCACCCACAGAGCCAGTTCCAGTATTGGGGCCGAGGTCTCTCACTATGTTTTGTACTTATTTGTTTTTTCCTGCTTCCAGGTCTAAAAATATAATGATTAGTAAATATAAACCATGTCACTCAATGACTCTTCCTGACTATGAATAAAAAATGCTACCTTCTTGCATCACTTTCCCTGAGAAATACATAGATAGCACACTTGGTGAGTAAAAATGATCATTTCTGGTAGGAAATCATAATCCTTTGACACTATATTTTGCAATTTGTGTAGTCACAAATTCATCGCCTACCAGATAGTCATTTCATTTCACACAGCCAGATGTAGCTCTTTTCTATGTGCTTATTTAATGAACTTCACTCTTAATTAGAAGGGTTTGCCAGTGGTGATCAATAAACTTCTTGGATATTTACAGAGCAAATATTATGACGAGTCAGAGACAGGGAAAGGCCAGGGGTGGGGAGAGACAGGGAAAGATTATGAGATTTTATTACCCTAATTGTCAGCAGTCTCATAACCTTCACAGAACAATGTTTCTAGTACTTAGTGATTTACTTTTTTTTTGTAACTACCTTAACCTTCATAAGCAAAGATTAATTTAATTAGTTAAGTGATTAAAACAGCTTTTTGAAGTTTAGAATAGAGATGGTGGACCAGAGCAAGGAATCATTGATACGAACATTTTCTGGGAGCTCAGAATCTGAACCCAGAGTGGATCCCTTGTCTGTTCCATGGGCAAAATCCTGGATCCAAACTGTGCAGTCTGACTAGGCATTTGATCAAGGTCCAGTTTTCACCACTAACCCCCTCTCTTTGTAATGGGCCAAATCAAAACATCAGCCAGAACATCCTAAAGGTTTAAGTTAATTCAAATCTGAATCCCTATCCTAATTTTTCCAAATCAAACATCTCGTACTCAGAGGCACAAGTATCCAATGGCTGCTAATTCCTACCATTTTATAATGCCAACAAAGAGGATGGTCTTGAATGTCAGCAATCCCATTATACTGTCCTCAAAAGTAGAACTTAAAGGAGCATAATCCGTACAATGTTACGTAACAGCAGTCCAAAGTATGCAGCATATCCTCACTTTGCCTAACTATAGATGAAAATATTATTGTTTCTTTTATTTGTTGGAAAAATATGGAAATTGTAAGCCTTCAGTTAATTGCATTATTGCAGTTCAATGCTGCATTCAGGCTCATGCCAAATATATCACATGGAATGTCTGTGCATCACACCTGCAACTAGCCTGCTTGAAGGGGCTGGATGAGCTGAAAGACAGAGTTGAGAGAAGTGGATATTTGTAATGTGCTCTTCTGGGTGATTTGAAAACTAGTTTTCTTTGCCTCAAACTCCTTCTCACCAAACGATATATTTTAATGCCTCCTAGCTATTAAACACTTTTGGGAAAATCTGGCAATATTGTTATAGTCGTAGAATGCATGGCATAGATCAATCAGACAGGCTTTTCTTTGCGATGAAAAATTACTTAAAATCTTCTCTCTACAAACGAGCACATCTCAGAGTGATTTTTACTTTTGCAAAATGTTAGACCCCAAATCTGCAAAGGAATCCACAGGTAGAGACCCTTCCAGCAACATGGGATTGTGGATCATTTTGCAAGAGTAAAGTCTTACTTACATTTTGGTTTATTCCTTGAAACCAGGAATGTGGAGGAGGACCTGGATCCTGTTTTTCCAAATCTTTCAAAGTTTGCAGGTGAGGAAGATGGTATGTCACATTTATAGTTCCAATTCAGGTCTACCTTTGCTTTTTTCCCCTTTTTTATTTCTCTTCTCTGTCTCCCTTTCTTTCCCTTTCCTTGTTCTTGGTTGTGCCCTTTGGTTCAGTACACCTGTGCCACAAGTGTGGGAAGATATATGGTGTTTGGTCACAAAGGGTATGTCTACACAGCGAAGAAAAACCTATAGGCTCGTGGGGCTTGGGCTGCAGGGCTGTTTAATTGCTGGGCAGACTTCTGGGCTTGAGCTAGAGCCCGACCTCCAGGATCCTCCCACCCCTCAGAGTCCTCCAGCGCAGAAGTCTACACAGCAATGAAACAGCCCCACAGCCCAAGCCCCAGGCCATGGGCCAGCCACAGATTTTTCTTTGCCATGTAGACATACGCATGTAGACATTGTTGGGCCAGAGATTTCATCTATGCACAGGGATTCTGAATTTAATCACACTGGTTTCATCCTTCAATAACTTCACTGATTGACAGAAATAATTTGGGAATTACAATAGTGTAACTGAGATCAGAATCTGGCCCATAATAAGTCCAAAATATGGGAAACTGAATAGGCCTGATTCTGACCTCAATTATACCAGATATACACTAGTGTAATTTCATTGGGTCTGGTTCTACAGTGCCTTGCAGCTTGTTCCAAGTGGATATAAAATGCTACCACTGGTGTAAAATGACTGAATAATTCTGACTTAGTTGTGTTTTATGCCCATATTGCACAAGTTTAAATGAGTACAAGTCAATGGAGATTCAGGCCCACTGACTTCAGTGGAGTTACTCGCAATTTGCTAGCGTATAGGTTTGGTCTGTGCAGACTTGCACCAAAATAAACTAAATCAGTTTTAACTCACACCTTAGTTATTTTGGTGCAAGTCTGTATGTGGATACTTATTTCAAGGTAAGAGTGCCCTATTTTAAAGTATTTTTTTTAATCAAACATTTAGTTATTTGTCTTTAAGTTTCTGTGCAAACAAGTTCTAAGTGAAACTAGAATCAGGCCCAATGTGTTTAGAGCTGCATGAAAAAACACAACACATACACTAAACCTATAGACGTTGAGTCTTTCACCTATCTGGCTAAAAAGGCAAAGTTCCAAATTTTGTATCTGGGCAGTTTATCAACTCTTCAGCATGAATAAAGACTATTTTTGCCACTTAATGAAGAATGTGACTCAGCTTTTCTCCTTATGGAATGTCTGGTACAGAACCCTTAACACCTGCTCTCTGTAAACTGAATTGGCTTACAGACCTATTTGGTTTTTACAAGCCTATGAGGTATCTGGGATACTCTCTTCCCTAGTGTTACACAAAGTCAATTCAGACTACTGCAGTGTGCAGTTCAAGCAGGCAGTGCTAGGATTTGTATGTCTGGGAGAAGGCTATTCTCAGTGGATAGCCTTTAGCTCTGGAATCTATTTCCCCATCTGAGTCCAAAAGTGTATTCATCACCAGGGTATGTAAGGTATGAACTGCAAATGGTGGGATGAGTTGGGATTGATCACAAACTAGCAGCACAATAGCACCTTTATAAATCGTGACAAAACTTTGCTGAGGTCTATGCTACAAACCTTGTAATACCTGTGAATATTTTCTGAATTGTCTGCAAAGAAAAAGCTGGTATATTATCCAGTTCTGACTGTGTCTGCTTTTCAATTTGTGCATGGGAAAGCTACACAGATGCTAAATATTCTGAAAGAGGAAACATGTAAGAGTGTCTTTACCTCTGGGAGCTGATACACCAAGCAGGCTTCATTTTATTTCATCACAACCATTCAAGCTAGAGCACTTGGAGGCTTCACTTTCTAAGCAATTCAAAGAAACTGAACTGTATGACTCCCATTTGAGTTAATACATCTAAATTATCCTCAACACTTTGGAAACATATGTCTAGTACTGCAATCTGACTGATTAAATATAGCTAAAAACAGTGACAATTTACTAAGTGATTTCATAATGGTGTAATGCTCCACAATTTAAATTTTAACTTATTGATTACAATTTCTGTTGATTCATCATGTATATTGCATTTACCAAAATACCTGCTTAGACATCATCTTTTTATTTTAGCATGAACTGGTTATTTTCATAAGAAATACCATATAAAGTATCAATGATTTTAGTGCTCAATCCTACAAAAGGATTTGCTAGTACATACTGGATTGTAAAGTTAGACTAACAGCTTATGTTAATGGAAGAAAAAAAATCTTTTTTTTTTATCAATATTAATTTGATTCTGCTCTTCTGCATGAGAACCATATTAGCTGACATATACTATCACGAAATGTGTGAATTCTAAATGTAGGATAATTGCTCCCTCTCTACTTAGAGTAGGTTGTTGATGCCCACATTTCACAAAATTAAACAAGAATTGACACCAAGAAGTCAGTAAGGGGGTGGGCAAAACTTATTTTGGGGGATTTTTTTTTAAGTCAGTTCTCCACTAGATGAAAAACATGAACCTCTGAATAAAGGGGATTTAAAAAAAAAATCACAATGACCATTGCTATAATTAAGACCTGCTGGAGTTAACTAACAAACTTCTGTAATTGTGGATTTTGCTTTGGGAAAAGTCCCTGCCAACATTGTATTTAACTTAACTCATTTCCTTATCCTTCACTCACATGGACGTAATCCCAACCTTAATTCCTTAGGCAGCATCAAGTTCAAACAAACCCAAAATATCAATGACCTCCAGGACAGGGATTTTTCATTTACCTCAACTGCTGCATACTCAGCCACTGTTTGGCATTGTCTAAAAACAATCTGAAATCAATGAGATTCCCCTAATTTTGTGCCACAGACATTTAAAACTGTGATTTCTATATGACTGCAATGCAAAACCATAAACCCAATTTTTCTCAAAAAGTCTGCATAATTTACTGCATCTTTTGGCAAACACTGAAGTCCAGATTCTTGTCTGTAGCTGAAGAGCACAACTCAGGGGAGATGTGTTACGAAGATCGTTTTAAACCACTTGTGGTGCTCTGATTGTGGGCTGGCTGGGCACTGGGCTTGTCAATTGACAGCAGCCAGAGGACTTCTTTAAAAGCCTCCAATTATGACAGTCCAAATCATCAAGGTGTTGTAGAGAAGTCCTCTTTTCCCCAGCCAGTCCCCATATGCTGGCCACATACAGGAATATAGCATAGGAGCCTTTATGCTGGCTCCACACTCTCAGAAGATTGTCCTGTGTCTTAGTTCTGTGGTCAGCTAGTACTACTTTAGGGCAGCTTTGTGCTGGTAGTACAATGGAGAGCAGCTCTGATGCAGGGGAGAGTCAGGTCTAGAGTTTCAAGTTTTTGGTGGAACCCTAAACCAGTTGAATTTCAAATGGCTTTGGGTTTCATTTTGAACATTTCCATAAAAGAAAGAGAGAAAGAGAGACCCCCACCTTCCTCCAGTCTCTGATCTAGGGAGAATTTCCTCAGCACAGGAGCAGCACAGGACTGACATAATCAGCCCTATGCTAGCCCACTCACAAGCCCTGGAATAGGAGAGGAGGCATGCTGAGGACTACAGAGGGCTCCTCTTTAGCCTACACTGAGGGAGAGATTCTGAGCTATAACATACCTACAGGCAGCCCTGGAAAGGTTGCTGAATATTACAACTATGCTGGTCCCCAGCTGATCCACAACCCATGTGGTATAAAAATGGATTAAAGCCACCTTGTTCCCCATCCCCTGGTGTAGTACAGAATGGAGTCCACAGGTCTCCAGAATTGCATTAACTAGTCCCATTGTTGACTTTGGAAAGCCATTCACCAGAGCACTCAACTGGACTAGATAATTAAACTAATACTGAGTAATACAGTAGCAGTCTTCTTCACAAAGCGCATAGGCTCACGTGTTAGAAATAACACTATCAGAAAATATCATTTTATTAAAAAAATAGAAGGGACAGGAAAAAGAGGCCTGATACTTCAGTGCCCACACAAGTAAAACTGCTACTGAAATCACTGTAGAGTCTATCCTTGGTAAAACTGCAGAACCTTAGGGAAAAGATAATGATGCTCTGAGGATAAGAGCAAATGAAAGGAAACCTCTTCTCTTCTGCCCTCTACCCCAGGGGTTCTCAAACTGGGGGTCAGGACCCCTCAGGGGGTCATAAGGTTATTACATGGGGGGTCGTGAGCTGACAGCCTCCACCCCAAACCCTGCTTTGCCTCCAGCATTTATAATGGTGTTAAATATATAAAAAAGTGTTTTTAATTTATAAGGGGTGTGTGTCACATTCCGAGGCTTGCTATGTGAAAGGGGTCACCAGTACAAAATTTTGAGAACCACTGCTCTACCCTCATTATTGTATTAGTTTTTATATAGTACTGTAAATTTACATGGCATGCCTCACTCCCTTCTTCTCAATTCACATGCAGGTACACTAGCACTTTCCAAGATTTGATAACCTATCTTTATGTTCCCAGTAATCTGGGGCAGTTGCAAGACCCGCTGTAATAAATGGGCTTACAAATTTGCCCTAACTATGAGTTCAACTGTGAAAAGTGAGTGAAAATCCATAAAGTGCCACAATAACGTAGAACAACAAATATTGATGGGAAAAGTTGCAAAAGTGAGAGAAACACCACCTGGGATGTGAGCCTTTGTCTCTCCCATCCATCCCACATATCCTTTGCCTTACCCATCTTCTTCCTCTCCTTCTTCCTTCTGTCTAATAAAAATTGAGTTTAGCTGTCCCAGACTGCATATTTTTCAACACTGCTGTAAGCATGTGGCCAGTTAAAAGCAATGCCCAAAACAGCCTGATTCTGATACAAGTTTGCCAGGTCTCAGAGTGGCTGACAAGACCACGCGCTGAGCCTGTGTTTTCCCCCGTAATGAGGCTACAAGCGAGGGTCAACACTAGAGACAGAAGCTGCATTCTCTCCCCTTTTGTGTGTGTTTGTCTTCTTAGGAAACAGGATCTGACTTTAACAACAAACAACTCCAGCCCATCTCAGCTATCTTCTCTCCCCCAGTCCCCCCCAAAGAACAGGTATTAACAATTCAAAGACTGTCAAACAATGGAGTGGAAGGGGGGTAAGGCAGATTTCCTTCTAAAAGCTCTCTCCAGCTAAAGGAAAAGGAATGTTTTTAAAATGAAAGCCTTGTTTAATATTTTACATTTCAAATGCTTCAACTGTTAGTCTCTCTCTTGTGTGTGTAATTAAAGGTTAAAGGGACTTAGCCTGGTGTATACCATGGCAAAAACACCATCAGAGGCCTCTGCACACCAAACTTCAAACCTTGTTTAATGTTGGACAGTGACAGGCTCTTTTGAACACCTCTGACTCTTTGTGCCCACATATTCCATCTTAAATTAATTCACAGTAGTGTCTATTCTATAAGAGATTCCTCAGGGTTGCTTGGATGTACACTCTGCTCTCGATGATTCTCAGTAGGCTGTGGGAAGCACAGCATAGCGGGAGTGAAGTCTGATCCTGTTACACTCTCTCCCCACCGTTTCATCTGCAAAGACTGAAGGTGAATGCAGGTTAAGTTGAGCAAGTGGAACTTTTTAAAACCCTGTGCACTGCTCTGTCCATGCAGCTGAGTTGCTTCCAGCGTAACTCTCTTCTTCCACTGGTGTCCAGTCAATAACAGTTCCTCTAGGCAGAATAGGCCCTCTGATTTAAGTTCCACGAATCATGATACATCTCCCCTATTTTATAAACATCATAAAAAACCTCATAATGATGCCTAGGCTCCTCTTCCCCATGGGGCTGACCTCTGGATGGTTCTGTCTCTCCATTCTGTGGTGATCTCTGTAGGCTTTCTCTGTGTTATCTGCTGTATGTGATCCACAGTGATTCTGTATGTAAAAATAAAGTCCCTTTAACTTTTTATTAATTATACATACAGAATCATTTTGGATCCCTTTAAACTGTTGGCTCTCTCCTTTTGGCAGTATTTCCATCCGTCTGGCTTAAAGAGCTCTCCCTTCATTGGTTGCAGGGTTCTGGTCCTTCACCCCATAAGCACCTGTCATGGACTGTTTTGGCACCCCTGTAATGGGGGTATTCCTGTGTGCTAAAAATGCTAACAAGGGGTCTGAGCCAGAAGAAACAGCCTGGTGTCACAGGCTCAGCTATTTTCACAGCTGAGTTCACCTCATCATTACTCTGTTGGTACGCTGGGGAAGGGGGAGAGGAAGGGGGAGCGGGAAGTGTGGTCAAATACCTATTTGTATGCAATTTTCCTGAATTCTTCCGAGGCAAATTGGAGTCTGCTGTCAGTAAATGCAGTTTCTGGAATGCCAGATCTCACAAAGTGGGCCTGCAGTCTGCCAAATCGCTGACTTGTTTCTTGTATCAGGCAGGGCATCAACCTCCCAAAAAATTGAGTAGTAATCCATTGTAATTGAGTACTGCTTTTCTTTGAAGATAAATATGTCCAGTCCTACCTTTTCTGGTCAGGTGGGCAGCTCATGCAGTAACCGCATCTCTTTCAGTTGACCATTATCACACGATCGGCAGGTGTCTCTACCTGCTATTAATGAGCAGAGTAGAATATTCATTCTAAGCTAGTAAACACACTCCTCTAGACAGTCTAAGACAGCTGCTTGTTAATGGGTTCAATGTCCTGATCCCCTTTCCCCAACTCGCTGACACTGGTTACATATGCCCTGCTGAGGGTGTCAGCTAACACCAGTAATCATCCTGGATAATATCTGAGTGCCATCTGGTAGCACTAGAGGTGCATCAACATGCACTGGAATTTCTCTGGAGCCCTAAAAAGGGGCTTTGATTGTCTCTAGGGATTTGTGATCTGACTGGAGTATTACTGGGGACCACTGGTGTACTGATAGAATCACTCCACTCAAAATACCACAACCAGAAGCTCTGTCTCTTTTTTCCTATTTGGGCATACCCCTGTTCAGTGTCTGACAGAGTTCTACTGGCATAAGCAACTGGGTGCTCCTGCAGCAGAACTACACCCAATTCAGTCTCTGATGCAGCACGTTGGAGTATCAGTCTCTCTCTCTTGGCTGGTAGTTGTTCACAACAGGAGCATCCATCATCATTTTCTCAGCACCAAATGCTTGCATCTGTGGACTTGTTCAGTCCCACACAACATCCTGCCTTACTTAGCTGATGTATAGTTCCGCTACTGCAGCCAGGGGTGGACAGAAGATTTATTATTCCTACTAAGTGCTGCTCCCCTTTCTCATCCACTGGTGCTGACACGTCTGACTGCCTTGATCTTGTTGCGATCTGCTTTCAGTCTCTATGTGGTGAGCAGATGTCCAGTGTATGTCACCTCATGATGTTCTTGAGTCACATTTTTTCTTGGGTGAGTTTTATGTTCTAGTCCCTACATTGCTGTAGAAAAGCTTATCATTTTCTGTCATAGTCTTGTTCAGCTTCTGTATCATTGCTCCCTTCATCTACAATGAGGATAATATCTGCAATTATTTTGACCTCAGGCAGTCCTTACAGCACTTGGGGGAGTCTTCCCTAGAACACCTCTGGTGCTGGTTGTGCCCAGCCATCTGTAACTAACAAATGGTGGTGCAAAGGTTGTCGGCATGCTGGGCTGTTTATTCAGGTTTACATGGCAAACCTCAGATCACACATCATGAAGATTCTGGGTTTGGAAAGTTCTGGCAAGACATCATCAATTGTGGGCAGTGGAAAAGTGGCATCTTTTCAATGCCTAATTCAGTGGCTTTGGGTAAACGCAGATGTGAAATTTGTCAGATGGCTTCTTTACCATTGCCATGCTCCTTACCCGGGCTATGCTGGCCTCTACAGGTGTTATGATTCCCTGCTTTGCAAACTTTCAAGCTCCTTGCATATTGAATTATGTAGTGCCACCAGACTTTTCTTCAGGTTAAGCACACAGGTTCCACTGTGGGGATCTGCTTTCAGTTGCAACTTTCCTTTGAGGTAGCTGTTGCCTTTGAAAATATCTCTACATGTTTTTAAAATTGTCTTCATTGTCCGGAGGATTACCCCATTTGCTTCTTGCGCTACAGCTATAAAATTCCAGTGGTTCTGCACCCTGGTTAGATCCAGGCGTTGTATGGCTTTATTCCCCAAGAGTGGTGGTGGATGGTCAGCACCACAGACCCCAGACAGTACCATCTGTTATTTCTCTGGTTGGTTATGAAGGATCACTTTTTCCTATGGGCTCTCATTCTACATTATTAGATTGTGCCTGATCTCTGTAAATCGATATGTTTGAGTCCAATTCTCCCAGATGAATCACATCACAGGAGCCCCACTATGCAGCTGAAATAGAATGGGGTGTTTCTCTATTAACATTGTTGAACGCATAGAGGTTGATATTGTCTCTTGTTGCTTTCCTGCCCCAACAGCCTGACCTGATGAAATGAAATGAATGGAGATATCCCATCTCCTAGAACTGGAAGGGACCTTGAAAGGTCATCGAGTCCAGCCCCCTGCCTTCACTAGCAGGACCAAGTACTGATTTTGCCTCAGATTCCCAAGTGGCTCTCTCAAGGATTGAACTCACAACCCTGGGTTTAGCAGGCCAATGCTCAAACCACTGAGCTATCCCTCTGATATGCTTTCAGAATCAAGGAGTGGATCAAGATGTCATCACAGTTGTCTGATGTACCATCCACCTCTTGTACAAGACTAACTGAATCTTTCTGGGACCATCCTCTGTTCTTGCATGCCCTGCTAAAACTTGCCACATTCCTTGCCATGATGGGATACTTCTTTACTCACTCATGCTGTCTCCTACATTAAATGGATCTAATGACAGATAGAGAGTCTGGACACCTGCTCTCCTTTGCTGTTGTCTCACTGCATGTCCTGTTGGAGGTGCTGTGCCTCCTAGGGATTTCATCCTCTCTTGATACTTCCACTGCATGCCCCATGTCTAAGCATCTGTCCACTGTGAGACCACCTTCCCGGAGCAGCTTCTCCCATAGGTGATGATCCCAAATGCTCTCCTGAATCAGGGAGTCTGTCGAAACTTCAAAATTACAGGTAACAGCCAGTATCCGTAAGGCTGTAACATAGGATTCTAACCCCCTCCCTTTTTGATAGGCCTTTTGCTAGAGACCAATATTGCTCCACAGTTTCATTCTGCTTTGGGGGAGCTGGTAAATTGAGGCAAAACCACAATGGAAAATAGGGACCCTTGATTTTAGTATTCCACCTTCTCTCAGCTGACCAACATACTTGGACAAGAGAAACCACCATATACCACAATGGTTGTAAATCACATAGGACCTGATCCTTACTTACAGGAGAGGTCCCATTGACTTGAATTGGTCTACTCACAAATGTAAGGGATTACATCAGGTCAGGCTCTTACATTTGACTTTTTTAGTGTCTAAGGAGAAAGATAGCTCCACCATGGTTTCCAGAGTGTCATGAAGTTTGAGAAAACATCAGTCTCCTTTTCTTTATTGCTCTCCGATCCATTAAGAATGAAACATTTGTTACCATTTTCTTATTTTTTTAAACTTATCTGACATACAGAACATGGAGTCTAGGGTAATTATAGATGACTCACATGAGAATTAGTAAATTTCAAACATTAGTAATGTTCATATTTGTTCATATTCTCTTAAATATAAAATACTACTTGTAGAATAAAAAGGTAGCCACTAGCTATCTTGCTAGCAGAAGAAAGGTTATTATTCACTCTTCAGTCTCTTTTCAACAGCATGAACTGCTAACGCACAGCTTGAATGGTTTATGAATGGCAGCAGAGCTTGAAGAATGAATTACAGCTAAAGTTTTTTAAGAATTGGGATTTATCAGAATTAACAGCTGCCTAAAACTCCTTTTGAGATAAAGGACTTCTCTGTGTAATACAGTGGCTGGGGTGTGGAGGTGAATGGCACTTTAGAATCACTCATTATTGGCCTAACTCTGTTACCACAGATTTCAGTGGGAGCAGCATTAGGCCAACGCTGAGTGCTTTTGAAAATCCCACTGTAAAGAGTAAATTTTATCAAGGGCAGACTCTACTTTCACAGCTCAGTTTGCAGACTGCAGTATTTACATTATGGTATTGTATCCTTCATACTGATACACCTGTGAAGTGCAATATGTTTTCCCAATATAATAAAAGTAATTCTGTTATTTGATACTGTGAGCTTTTCATTTATAAAACCGATAAGGTCACAGTATCAAATAACAGAATTACTTTTCTTATGTTGGGAAAACATATTGGACTTCACGGGTATTACATTATGGTATTGTATATGATTGTATATATATATATATATATATATATATATATTATCAAAATATATTTTTTTTATATATATATATATATAATTGTTTAATATGTTAACACACACAGGTACACATACCACCGGACAAATACATCTCTCAAACTTAAGACTAGAAGGCCAAATCCTTCCCCAGTCAGACTCCCAGAACTAGCTCTGATTTGCCCTGTGTTTGGTGAGAATGGAGAATCTAATGGAGCTTAGCCAGTTTCATCGCATCATGTTCCCTCTAATTCCTGACCTGCCATCTCCATACATGCAGACCTCTAGCTGGTGCCTACACATGACCCCTTCCACTTCCAGAAGTGGGGGAAAAACTAGGTAAGAACCTGAGGATTTGATATCAAATTTCTTTGAGATTCGGGTTTTTATAAAGCCATTAAGATGGTTACTTGCAGACTGCATTTTTAATGGGCCTGCTCTGGTTGTTTAGGTGTCATTTTTATCTAACTTGTGTGATTTGTAAGAATTGATGGCAGTTTTCGATGGATGACCCTTTGTTTTATTTTACCATATGGATTTTGCCCTTGCACTATTCTTTAGCTATCTCACAGTTTCTCACTCGTCTGTATAGGTGCTACATACCACTGGGAACACATCATCTTCCATATTAACAGGCGATAAAGTGATTGCAGTGCAGCAGGTTGGCATAAGTTGTCAGTTCCATTTGCCATTGTTTCCTTCAGAATGAATGTCTCTAGTTACCATGGACCAACATGACAAATCACATGCTATTTTTTCAGAGGTGAGGAAGAGGACGTGTTCTGTATCTCAATGTATTATATAAACAGCATCTAATAATCTGTCTCCAAATTCCACTCTAAAATTCAGGTAGTTCATATATGCAGACTGTTAGTTTTAAATATTACCTAGACACACTGCAATACTGGAACTACACTCATTTACAATAAACAGAATATAATAGTCTAACAAAACAATTACCCTTTGATAATAATAGCTATCAATATTAAATGGAGAGTACAATAGCTTAGATTTGGTAAATACAAAAATGAGATTTGGAAACCTCATGGCAGCAAATAAAATCAATGCTCTGACCTCATAAGTTAAAACATTTATATCTGCACCGCTTTGCACATGTCTAAAATTGTTACAATGAAATTCCTAACATAAAATGGATGACTGGTATGCTGCAAATGTATCTTCTACGGAAGGGTTCCAAATCATTGCCTTTTCTTCATCAAAGCAATTCAGTACAAATGGTTGTTGTCAAACTGGCACAGACACATCAATGCCAGAAGATGACTGATTGATATTCGTCACCTTCAATGCCTCCTTAATTTTTACTACCTCCATAAACTGTTGCAGACTCTTGTGTTCTTTTTAGGGGCACTATTCAAAATGATGTACAACTCGTTATTCTCCAGCACAGATGTAGAGAGCACATTTCTGTTTTCATTCACTGGCAAAGGTGAAAACTGCATCCAATTTTCAGCTCTAACAAATACTTCTTCTCTTAACTCCTGGTCAACACCAGTATGCAAAAATTAGATTCTACATCACGTTGTAATAGAAAGCTATTTCCTAAAATGCTGCTTTTCTTACCATTGGCTAATAAATAAAGTTTTGAAGTACTATACATTACAATGAGAAAACATTTACGAAGTATTGAAGTAGCATGCACTCTGTATGCTCATTTTGAAATTACTCATTCAGCAGTGTCCCCATATGTACCCAAAGAAACGGGCATTAAAATATTCACAATCCATAGTCAGTAAATAAACCAGGTTTAGACATGTACAAGTCATTGCAGCTATATCCATATAACTAGACATCTGCAGAGAATACTTGCAGCAGACAAGCTTCTCAACATTTTCTGTAGTGATTACATGTACAGTATCATTTTTAGTATTAAAGTGGCCCCTCAGCTATGTATATTTTTTTATTGTAGTTTTCACAGATTCTTCTCATCTTACAATGAAACCTTGTTGAGGAATCAAATACTTTTACAGCTATGGTATATCTTAAAAACTTGAATTACCCAAATCTATAAGAGCAGCCACAAGGCTCTGAGACCTTCCATCCCCAAGCAATTCCCCTTCCCAGTGCAGACCATCCCCTGACAAGCCCCCTCACAACTGGGACCTGGTAGTTTTATTCTTGGGTGGAAGTGTGACTATAGGACAGATCTCTCCCCCTCCCTCAGTTTCTTTCGAAAATGACAGGCCAGCTGTCCTCTTTGGTGAGGAGATGACTTAGAAAGTTACCAGACAAGGTCAGTGTCCCTCAGAGTATGATAGAGTTTGGGTATGAGTGACTGTAAGCATCCCTTCCCTCCATAGTATATCCAGGAACATCGCAGAGCCTATGTTGGAAACTGCTCTTTACAAGGAGCTTGAGAAACACATAAGTCAATCTTTTTCCAACAGGCTCAAGGGAAATCCCCAGGCTCAAGCCCCAGAAAACTAGCAAGGAGCCTTCTTTTGACTGGCTCAGAGAAAGTACACAAACTGCAGCCAGTCCCTTTGAGAAAATGACTCGTGATAGGTCCTGCTGACCTTCATGAGCTCATGGGGTAGGGCCAGCCAATCAGTGTATCAGAAGAAATACCACATGACTTCAACAGTGAGATCAATCCCAGCTCAATATGCGTTCTGAAAAAGGTTTCAAAATTATCAACATTTCCAGAGGCTGCAAAAACAAATTGTGGCTGACTTCAACAAATGTGACACTGAAGTAAGCTGTAGTGCACAACAGTCCTTAGACTCTTCCCTAAGCTGAGATCTCAGGGTAGGGCCAGTCAAGGTGCAAGTTGCACCTCTTTGATTCTAATGGTGCACCTCTGGCAGGCCAGTTCAACAGAATAAGTAGGAACATTTTGGGGGTTGCACTGCTTTACACCAACCAACTTTGCTACCTATGAGAATGCTAGTTGAAAACTGATAAAGTACAGGCACGCCCCCTTTCACCCATGGCCGCCATACTGAGAAGGCATCTGGTTTATAATTTAGCCACTCTGCTTTACACCAGCTGAGGTCTCTCCTACACTGGATAAATTCTCAACTGATCACATAAGGATTCATGCTTTCTCCCAAGCTGCTACATGCTACTGGAAGGAGCTCCACATAAACATCCACAAAACTAATTTATCAGCCTGCTTCAAAACCCTCCTCAAAACTCTCCTTTTTCCATGATGCCTACAAAAAAAATTAATAGTTGGGTGCTGATGCCACTGCCTATCATGCTTGCTAACTAATATTGTATAATTGTGTCCTTGTACTCCATCTCTCTGTCTCCCTCTGATATCTCCTATCTTATGCCTTAGATTGTGAACTCTTTGGGGCCAGGGACCCTATGTCTGGATCTAGCACAACGAGGTCCGGATCCATGACTAGGGCTCCTATGTGTTATGATAATAATGAAAATAAATAATAATAGAGCAATGCAAAGTAGCTGGAATGGGACGGAGGGAGAGGGGAACGATATCTGGACCATCATGTACAAATGGGTGCAGATCCATTGAACTTTGCATGTACCATGCAAAGTTTCTGATCTACACATCAGGTCTTGGGTCCATCATTGCTGATGACTAGCTAAGAACTGTAGCTTCTTTATTAAAAATTCCTGTTAAACTTAACATTCTCTCTCTAATCCCACGGAAATACATTGGTGAGTAAGAGTGATGCAAGCATCCTGGAAGACACAAATAGGCCAGCAGTGACTTTTCCTATAGAAAAAAAGTTTAAGAAAAAATAAAAGCAAACTTGAAAGAATTGATGAAGGCCGGAAAATGATGAAATGAGGCTCACATCCCACATACTATAATCTACAGTATCACTCTATAAACACAACATTATATACCACACTATAAAATAACCGTTTACGAGTGAATCCATTTACTGTGACTTTCCCTAAAATCTCCAAAATGTACATTTTAATTAGCTCATATATATTTTTACTCCTGAGTTTCCAGTGGTAAAATAAGAATAGGGTTAAACTAGAAACACTGCAAAATTAAATATCGGATCAGAGCCTTAGAACCCTAAGTACTACTCAGGAGGGCAGCAAAGGTGGCTTTAAGCTATCTAAGCAGCCCCCTGATCTTAGGGCCAGCAGTCAGAGCCCTAGAAGTGACTTAGGCTTTGTCTTCACTGCTAAAAAAAGGACATTTTTACAACAGGGTAGCTAAATTGTGTTATTAATTATTATTTGCACCATCATAGTGCCCAGAAGCTTTAGTTATGAACCAGAACCCCACTGTGCTAGGAGCTGTAAAAACAGAACAAAATGGGGATCCCCGCCCCAAGAGCTTGAATGAAAGTATATCCATCTGTTATACCTTCTCTTACAGGCAGATGTGGGAGTACAAAGAATCAGACAATATCAGTCAGCAGGATAGCAGGGGTGAAAGTAGGCCTGTATGGGCTGGCACCAGCCCCTATGCAGCCAATGTTCAAGCGCGGCCGCCGCAGCACTTTAACGTCGCTGCCACTTGTGCGCCCCCATTGGCAGCCCTGCCGGTAAGGACCCTACCTGCAGGGTCACCGTCGGTGTGGGGGGAGGGGAGAAGGGGTAGCTGCCCTGGGGCCGGCAATTTAAAAGGGCCCGGGACTCCTGGCCACCACCGGTACCGGCAGCAGCCAGAACCCGGGTCCTTTTAAATCACCGCCGGGGCCCCAGGCGGTGCGGGCCAGGCAGAGCAGATGGGCTGGCTGGCAGAAGCTGACCCCCCTCAACCGCGCCCCTTTGGCCCGGAGCCAGCCCCCGTACTGGTAAGAGATTAATATTACTTTCACCCCTGCACGTTCGCCAGTAGTATCAGCATCCTGGCAGCCTCAGCATTAGCTATCTTGCTGTGGAATCCTCATAGACACAACACACAAGGCACAGTGAGGTAAACTAGACAAGGTCAGCCATGGGCAGTGGGTATAGTACTGGCCTCATCTAGCTACACTGCAGTAAAAAACCTACAATTCCCTTGTGTCCACTAAGACTCTACAGTGAGATAACTAATGCATGCTAGTTATCGCTCAGTAACCCCACTGCCACCCACATACCCTCCTTCTATTTGTCAGTGAAGATAAAACCTCAGAGGAGTCATAGCACTTTTCTGTTCCTTGCTCATACCCGTCACCAGCATGGTGATGGACATGACTGAAACTGGCCAGCTATATTATTAGAGGAGGATTCAAGTGGAAGCTTCTGCTGGCCCCTTAAGACAGTGTTAACTCTGCTTTGCACCTGTGGAGTAGCACAAACCAAATTTTAACAAGGCTGAGGATCTAACCCATTAAAACGTATACAGCTCCTGAGCCCTTTTAACTTTGCCAATGACAGGGACTGCAGAGTAACTGTTGTACAGAGCACCTAGATATGACTATTGGCCACACTGTAAATGTTAGATTTAATTTTAGCTATTGTATGTAACACGAAGAAGACAGTGTAGATTGTGCCTTGATCCTAGAATTCTTAATTCCCTTGAGTGGGAGTTGTGCCTGAGTACAGAGAATATCCATTGCCCTCCCATGAAGCATCTTGAACTCTTTTCCATGCTAGTCTCTGGCCAAACCTGAGGTTTTTTTGATGTACCAGTACCTGGAATTTTCATTAACAGTTCATTTAATTTCTCATAGGCAGGTAGATAGTGATTTGGGGGTAACAAGACAACCTGAGAGGTGATATTGTATGAGGAGGCATAAGAGGTTCTGTCATTGGCTGGTGTGCCCCCTCATGGCTGGGCATGGCATAATAGCACTTCTGTCTGGCATAACAACTGACAGCTACGTAGGCCCTTGGCAATCTGTTCCTTGTTAATGCATGGCAAGCTAGGGCACTGTAGATTTACACCCTGGCTTGCTGCACACTAATTCTCAGTGGTGACATTCTCTTAGTGATCATGTACCTGATCTGGGCACAATAGTCCTTGCCCCTTCACTCATATACGTTTCCCATCTGTGAGGGGATGGTTGGAGAACCCAGGCCTGCCCTACTCTCTGGGTTCCAGCCCAGGGCTCTTATGAGAAGTAGCTAGGGTCCGTCTTTGAGATCCCCCTCACTGGGTCCCTGGGCTGCTTCCTACCTTTGTCTGTTTGGAGGCACCTGTCATGGAGCTGCACATCCTCTCTCCCTGGAGCTTCATCTCTGTGCAGCTTTGCTTTGATTTGTTGCTGAGAAGCTCTCTCAGGGTGACTCCTAGCCTCTCTGGCAGCTGCCTGGAACCCTTTCACCTCTGCTGTCCTCTCCCTTCAAGACCAGTCCCAAGGTATAGGCTCCCTGTTGCATCTCTCCTCTCAGTCCGCCCCTATTGACCCTGTAGTCCTTACTCTATAGCTACCATCCAGTCTGGTTCTCCTCAGCTGGGTCTAATCCTTAATTACCTATCTCCCCTTCAGGTGCCACAGAATGGGCTATCTGGGCTCTTTGACTGCCAGTGTGTGGTGATACATTCCTTTGCAGGAGGATAAAGGCTAGACATTTTCTCTTTCTTGAAACATGAAAATTTTCAAATGCACATCTGAGCAGTACATTTGTATTTGGCTCTATATTCAACACATTAAGACCCGCACTGAGAAAAAGAATAGGCACAGAGGGAGATTACAATAGCAGTCCCTATGACCAGGGATTGCTTACTCCTTGCTGTGGCAGGGAGCAAGTTGCATGGAGAAGGGCAAGAAAGGGGATGGGTCTATGGCCTGCTTCCCCCTATACTATCGGTGGATCTGAGGCAGAGTGCTGAGACTTGCATGTAGCATCTCTGCAAGAGACAGTACTTCCCGTGGCACAGTCTCTTGCAGGGGTGCCTTGGGACAGTATGGCTCCCAACCACTGTGTAAATTATACAGTCTAGCTCTATATTGTAGATCCTAAGTGCCTGAGACATATCATGGTGGAGGAACGTATCTGAGCAATAGTCCTGGAGGCACTATATTTTTCTTAGGGGTGATCTAATGGTGCTGGAATAAGCATGCTGGGCAATGGTGTTTGCTCAGCTTAAGAAAAGATGTAGCCAACATTTGTGTATCTTCCCATTATTATTATTATAAACTGCTGGCAAAGAGCCTCTCTCATACTCAACCTTCTCCAATGCATTGGTGTTTCAGTGTACGTATCAATATTAATTTGCCCTACAGAGTTAATGTCCTATCTAATGTGCAAGAACATGCTACATTGCATGCCTTTTTCTGTGTTAACATGCCCTTGTTTTTTACGTAGTGTTTAATTCATATCACTAATAATAAATTTAAAATGTGGTTACTATTAAGAAGTCATACATTGTAGGATGTCATATAATGTGCACAAACATGTACAACTTCATCTTCCCTAGTACTGTTTCCTGCTGCATGAAAACTTTGGTTTGTCTTTGCACTGTTTATTGATCACAAATCCCCATAACACAACATACAATTAGAGAATTAGAAAGAATACAAATACAGCCTACCTATTTAACTGCAAACAGAAGACTTAATATACAATGATCATAGATATATAGGACTGGAAGGGACCTCAAGAGTCCCCTGCACTCAAGGCAGGATTACATAATAACTAGACCATTCCTGACAGGTGCATTTGTCTAATCTGTTCTTAAAAAACTCTAGTGACAGAGATGCCACAACTTCCTAGGCAATTTGTTCCAGTGCTAAACTACCCTGACAGTTAGGAAGTTTTTCCTAATGTCCAACGTAGCCTCTCTTGCTGCAATTTAAGCCCATTGCCTCCTGTCCTCTCCTCAGAGGTTAAAGAGAACAGTTTTTTGCCCTCTTCCTTGTAACAACCTTATATGTTTGTTAAGATATAAACATCTTAGAGCAATGAAACACACTGCTGGAACTCAGTAATTATAATTCTAGACAAGGATCCTCTATTATAATACACTAGTTTATTAATTTTGAAATTCAGAAAGACAGATGAACCAAACATGAAATTGAAAGTAATAGTCTAAGAAATGGGTAGATTATCAGTTACTTCTTACTTCCTGGGTGCTTGAACTTTGGGTTAGGTCCTTCTGTTCACTTTCCCATTTTCACCTGACTTGGGAAAAGTATCCCAACGGCTACAATTTTGCAAGGAGGGATTTCAGCACCATCAATGTGCACGGTGTGTGATAAATAAAATCATGGGATGAAATCCTGGTCCCAATGAAGTTAATGGGAATGTCACAGTCAACTTTAATGGGGCCAGGATTTCATCCATGGTCCTCGCTTCAAAGAGCTTTCAGTCTCAATTTAGTCAAACATGAGGAGTGAAGAGAACAGACAAAAATAGGAGAGTTTGGAGGATGGAAAGAGAATGCTAAGATTAATAAAAACAAACCAATTAAGGGTAAATATCTTTGATGTGGCTGCTTAGGATTTTTATGCTGATATCTGGATAAATCATGTTTTTTTGTTTTTTTTTTAATTTCTTCATCGTCCTCATTTTCACAACTATGCACATAGAACTGAGACAATAGGGGGAAGGATATGGATACTTTTATTATGTGTTACTTTTGCTGATTATCTCTATTCAGGAAGCGCTTGCCACAATCAAAATAAATAATACAATTCTCTTCTAGCCAGCAAGCAAGTTACACCAGTATAAACTCTTTCGATTCAGTGGGACAAATTCAGTAGCGATGGGTAAGGAGTATAAATTACACATTCATATGAGGATGCAAGTCTGAAGGATTCAAAGATGGTGAAACTTTCATGCTGCAGAAGACGACAGAAGAACTGAACTTCTTTAGCTTCCCTGATGAATTTTAACCTACTAGAGTTTCACTGAAGTGACACCACGGTGAATTTTGTCCTCCAAGATCACAGAAGGATGCGGGGAAACACAGTAATATTTCTGACGTATGATATAAATTTATATAACTTGTACTGAGGACCTAGTCCTGCAGCTTGTTGCAAACAGGCCAAATGCTATGCCTATATGGAGCACCGCTTCAAGTCAATGGGGCTCTGCATGAGCTGAGTAGTCTGCTTGTATTCAGCCAGTTGCAGGATCAGGGCCTTAAGAAGACCCTCTGAGATGCTGACATCACATTAAAAATCAGTCAGTACTTTGGTCATTTTTCTACCAATAATGCCTCTCGTTGTTCCAGAGGGTTTTGTTTTGTTTTTTTTTTTAAATAAAGAATCCAGTGACATCATCCAACATGGCAGAAGGAATTTACTGACCGCTTAAATCCCCTAAATATTGCAAGCCCATGGGCCTTAAAAATTTCATACCTGAAAACCATGACAATTTATATTATGCTACATAGCAATATCCTCTATAAAAGAACACCTTTAAAAATTATATCGTTTCCAACTTTTTAATCTATTAAAGCCACTTATGTTGTGATTTATCTTTTAACACAGAAATGAGTATGTAATTATGCACATTTATTCTGTATTCAAGTGATAAGCCATGAAACCTAAACATATATTATATAGTTGTGTTTGACATTAAAAATAAGAACCATAATAAGTGCTTATTATAGGCATAAAGCAAGTCGAAAAATACTGAGAAAAGTATGGCTTTAGTCAGAAAACAGTTCTATAAAGAAGGTATCTTGTTATACTATCTATTTTCCAAGGATTAAATTATGTTTTTGTGCACTATAGAGACTGTAGAAGGAGAGCTCCCTGTGCTCCCATACAGAACTAAGGGAGGGATTATGACTATGTAAATCATGACGACTCCCTTGAAAAAAGGATTTGTAGTCTGTCTTGCTACACAATGTTGGAAATATGTCAGGCGCACTCTCCCCCTAAGATCCTGTTTCAGTGATTGGTGGTATATTGGGAGGGGTGGGCTAAGACCATGCTCATTCTGGCAGAGCTACCCACTGTCCCCGCTCATACTCCCCAGTGCAGCCAGAAAAACTATTGCTTCTTCCTGTGTGGATACATCGAGGTGTAGCGGAACCAGCTTGCTTCATCTTCTCCTCTAGAAAACCATACAGGACCAGCTGAATTATCTGTCCCTTTGGGGCTATGGGACCACAACATTTATTGCTGGATATCCAGGATAAGAAAGTAACATGCCATTCTTCCCCAGACATCACTACTAATCAGCTTTTGACTTCAGAATCAGTTTTACTGGTGCCAGAAAGAATATGAGGTCATAAACTGGCAGTGCTGGCAGCTAGTTAAATCTTATTGTGAATGGCCAGACTGAAAAAAAAACAAAACAAAACCCACACACTACCAACAGCTCATTTTTCTCAGGAGATATGCATTTTAAAGTCATAAGGACTAAACCTAACATGACCACAGGAGAGTAAATGAAATAATCTTCTCAGCCTGCCTGGCCCATGTGAGGGCTCCAGGAGCCAGACGGTATGTCTGGAACTCAGGGGAGTCCAGATGCCGTGTATCAGATGACTTCCCCTCTTGAGCAAATGGGTGGAGAGTGAGTGGGGCTCCTCATATTACACTGGTCTACAATTTTTGAGAAGTCGTCTGCTTCAGAGATAAAATGTGCTATTTATTATGTATTTTGATGTGCTGAATTCAAATATGACAATTAAAACAACTGATTGGTTACTGTTTCTAAGATATTTAAGTTTTTACATTTTATGTCTATGTATATTGTGTAGATAGTAGAGTTTTAATCATAAATTGTAAACCTAGGTCTTTTCATGTGTTTATGGTTGCTTTACATGATAATATTTCACCCGTCCTGTTTATGTAACACTTTAAAAATCAGCAAAAGTGTTATATAAATAAAATTTATTATGAAACAAAAGGCAAAAAACTATTATGTACATAGTTTAGTCCTATTCAGTGTCTACTCGACGCTTCTTGGCTTGTCTCTTGTATTCATTAAATGGAGCATCTCTTGTCACTGTCCAGCAATAGTCTGCAAGCATTGATGAGCTCCATTTGCCCTGATAGCGTTTCTCCATTGTTGCAATGTCCTGGTGAAATCGCTCGCCGTGCTTGTCGCTCACTGCTCCGCAGTTCGGTGGAAAAAAATCTAGATGAGAGTGCAAAAAATGTATCTTTAGGGACATGTTGCAACCAAGGCTTTTGTATGCCTTGAGGAGGTTTTCCACCAACAACCTGTAGTTGTCTGCCTTGTTGTTTCCGAGAAAATTTATTGCCACTAACTGGAAGGCTTTCCATGCCGTCTTTTCCTTGCCACGCAGTGCATGGTCAAATGCATCATCTCGAAGAAGTTCACGAATCTGAAGACCAACAAAGACACCTTCCTTTATCTTAGCTTTACTTAACCTTGGAAATTTTCCACGGAGGTACTTGAAAGCTGCTTGTGTTTTGTCAATGGCCTTGACAAAGTTCTTCATGAGACCCAGCTTGATGTGTAAGGGTGGTAACAAAATCTTGCTTGATTCAACAAGTGGTGGATGCTGAATACTTTTCCTCCCAGACTCCAATGACTGTCGGAGTGGCCAACCTTTCTTGATGTAGTGGGAATCTCTTGCACGACTATCCCATTCGCAGAGAAAACAGCAGTACTTTGTGTATCCAGTCTGCAGATCAAGCAAGAGAGCAACAACCTTCAAATCGCCACAATGCTGCCACTGATGTTGGTCATAGTTTATGCACCTCAAAAGTTGTTTCATGTTGTCATAGGTTTCCTTCATATAGACTGCATGACCAACTGGAATTGATGGCAAAACATTGCCATTATGCAGTAAAACAGCTTTAAGACTCGTCTTCGATGAATCAATGAACAATCTCCACTCATCTGGATCGTGAACGATGTTGAGGGCTGCCATCACACCATCATGTTGTTGCAGGCTACAAGATCACCTTCCATGAAGAAGAATGGGACAAGATCCTTTTGACTGTCACGGAACATGGAAACCCTAACATCACCTGCCAGGAGATTCCACTGCTGTAGTCTGGAGCCCAACAGCTCTGCCTTACTCTTGGGTAGTTCCAAATCCCTGACAAGGTCATTCAGTTCTCCTTGTGTTATGAGGTGTGCTTCAGAGGAGGAGGATGGGAGAAAATGTGGGTCCTGTGACATTGATGGTTCAGGACCAGAAGTTTCATCCTCTTCCTCTTCCTTGTCTGATTCAAGTGAGAATGATTCTGGTGCATCAAGAACCGGCATGGAGTACTGGGCGTATAGCTGATGGAATGTTTGGATAATGCACAGTCCACTTTTTCTTCTTTGACACACCTTTCCCAACTGGAGGCACCATGCAGAAGTAACAATTGCTGGTATGATCTGTTGGCTCTCTCCAAATCATTGGCACTGCAAAAGGCATAGATTTCCTTTTCCTGTTCAACCACTGGTGAAGTTTTGTTGCACAAGTGTTGCAGCATATGTGTGGGGCCCACCTCTTGTCCTGATCTCCAATTTTGCAGCTAAAATAAAGGTGATAGGCTTTCTTAACCATAGGGGTTATACTGCGCTTTTGTGATGCAAAAGTCATTTCACCACAAAGATAGCAGAAGTTATCTGCACTGTTCACACAAGTACGAGGCATCTCTGCTCACTTTGGCTAAACAGAAATGTGTCCCTTTGCAAAATCAAACACTGACAAATAAGAGAGCACGACACTGTATGATTTCTAGAGCTGATATAGGGCAATTTGTTCAGCAGAGTGATGTAAGCTTTGTTATGATTGCGTCATCCATGACTTCTAGGAATAACATGATTCAATTCATATCATGTATGATGACGCAATACCAGCTTCAGATTGCATCATTCATTGTTTTGCCTAAAAAGCAAGTACTGTCCAAACCCAGTCATAGATTTATTCATAGATCCAGTCAAAGATGTATTTTAGTCATTTCTGGTTTAAATTGAGATCCCTTCCCTTTATAACTCACTTATCCTCCACCATTCCCAAGTCAAGGGTCGTATATACTGACCCAATAGCATATCGTGAAAACTAGAGCCAATCAACAATTTTAAGCATCATTTTCGTTCTCAGTGACCCAGAATTAGTAAAGTTTGACTACATTTATTTCAGAAGCATTTTGGCTGTAGAGCAGTGTTACTTGCAAAACCATTGATCCAGTAGCGCCTCCTCAAATCACCCCCAAACTATAGAGATTGCCATATCTGGTCAGATCAGTAGTCCATCTCAAGAGGGGCCAGCACCAGATGCTTCACAAAGAAAGAAGAAGTAACTATAATTTATGGTTATGCAATAATCTGCCTACACGGCAGGTTTCTTTCTAATCCTCATTAATTGGTGGATGGCTTGTGTCGTTAGATGTTCAGCTGCGTGTGTGTGTTCTCTCTGCGTGCTGCACCAGCTATGGCCAGACAGCCTGTACAGCAGGTTCCAATCGAACTGCCCAATAAGACCACAATTCTTTGTTTAGTAGTGAAGGCGCCTGGCCAGGTTTATTGTCAATGAAGCATGGTAATAGCACCTGGCAGACACTATGAGGATACTAAGACATGTATGCTGGAGACAATGGATGCAGCTCAGTCAGTGGCGGGACTTTCCACTGCTCCCTAGGTTGGCCAAAGATACTCCCTCTGAGATGCATATTTATACACAGATAGAAACAAATACAAACGTATTTCCCCTGACGTATCAGGGTGCCACCCATAGCCTTGTACATGTTGGTTTGAGCAAAACATTTCTATTCATCATGCTGTCATCCTGACCTTATTGTTAGGATGGGTCAGTGTGTTCCTGTTATTTTTGGGGAATGTGCTGGTATCGAGGTGTTCCGGTACCACTCTTCTGGAATATGTGTTTTTGCAATATCAGCTCTTTGCCAGATTTTGTGAGCAAGGTTTGCCTCTTGCTCACAACCGCACTTTGCTTTATATTGGCAAAGTTTTGACCACTACTTAGTTCAGGCCTCTGTGCGACTGTTTTGTCACCCCTCATGTTTAAAGTTCGCTGCGAGGATTGTGAAAAGTTTCTCTCTACAGCTATGTCAGTGACAAAACTGGGGTCCCTCACTCTTGGCAGCACTGCTTTCTGGGGGTGATTGGTGGCTTCCCATTAGTGTTGGGTTTCAGGAGGTGTTCACATCACCTGTTCAAACACAAGCAAAATAAATTCATTAAACATTAAAAACAAATAGTAACAGAAAAAGTTTAGCAGTGTTGCCCAGTTGTAGGTACTAACATCATCATTCTGACAGAGCGACAACTCAGCGATACAGAGTAGAGACTGTCAAATATTCACTGAATAATTTATCTTACAAACATAGTTATAGAATTTGACTATTTTCTCTTTAAATTATTAATCTAAGTATGAAGATGAGACAATTAGATATTTGTGAGTAATGTATCCAACACTGTTTTCACCTCTAATCCAGATTAAGGGTTATATTTTCAGTCATTTGACCAGATTCTTTACAGCAGCCAGAAAATGGGCATGACCAACAACCTGGGGATTCCCCTAATATAAGAGGAATATTCTGGCACTATAGAATTAACATAGCACATAACTGTCTCTATCTTTCCTTCCATGCTGGGCAAAGAAAGCATGGCCAGAATGCTCCAGTGACTATGCTCCAGTGACCTCTGGGTTCTGAAACAGGTCTCTAGGGACAATTTAGAGCAGCCATGAGATTGCACTAAATTATGCTGCAGGCCAAAGCAGCCTTCAACCAGCCCAAGAATAAGGAAAAGTGGGAGTCATAAAAGTGATGCAAAGCCATTTCTATCCTCCCACTCTGCTGTTCTGGAAATGGAACCAGCACAGCTGAGGATCTGGTCTTTAATATTGACTAACGCAGTAGACATTTACACAGCTGCAGGAGTTATTAAATCAATTAAACTCCCTGATAAACTAGAGGGGGGAAAAGGCAGCAGCCAGCTTGGATTTAAAACAAAAACAAAAACAGAAACAAAAACAAAAACCACAGCTCCTAAAAAAAATGTATTTAATGAAAAAAAAAAGCAGCAACTCTGAACGCTTTATTAATGGCAATAGCGAGGCTATTGAAGATGTGATACAACTGAACTAGGTTCAGTTTATTGAAGAGTGAGACAAATATGAGACTTTCCAGGACACAGTAGAACTGTTCTGACATCCTTTGTGCTGTTGAGGAGGATGAAAGTCTCAGGGAAGAACATGCAACTGGAGCAGACGAAACGATCCCATAGTTGGGATCCTCCTTCCAGATGGTGATGTGGTATCTTCGCACACTGAAGATACCTCTCTGGGGGAGGAAACTCCAGTTATTAGGAAGAGCAATTAATATTAGTAATGGGCAATTCAATCATTAGAAACATATATAGCTGGGTTTCCAATGACCAGGAGAACCGCATGGTGACTTGCCTGTCTGGTACGAAAGCAGGTCTCTTGATGCATCTAGATAGATTTATGTGTAGTGCCTGGGAGGAGCCAGTGGTTGTGGTACATGTAGGTACCAATGACATAGGGAAGGATAGGCGAAAGGTCCTGTAGGCCAAATTTAGGTTCCTAGGTAAGAAATTGAAGTTCAGGACCTCCATGGTAGCATTCTCTGAAATGCTTCCAGTTCCACAGTCAGGGACAGTTAGACAGGCAGAACTGCAGGGTCTCAATGTGTGGATGAGACGATGGTTTAGGGAGGAAGGGTTTAGATTTATTAGGAACTGGGGAAACTTTTGGAAAGAGGGAACCTACATAGGAAGGATAGGCTCCACCTAAACCAAAATAGAACCAGATTGCCGGCACTTAAAATTAAAAAGGTTGTAGAGCATTTTTTTTTAAAAAAAGGACTGCGAGAAAGCCGACAGGTGTGGAGGAGCATGTGGTTCAGACAAAGACATCCCTTAGGGGAGGATCTATTAATGGAGATTCTCTATGTCCTAGTAAAGAGGGAAGGATGGAAAATAATAAAATACAGGTAGGATCTGATGAGAGAGTCAAATGAAAAAAAAAAGTTCCATTCAATTACATCATGTAATGGCAGACAGCTAAAAAGTGACAAGCTTTTAAAGTGCTTGTATACCAACGCTAGAAGTCTAAATAATAAGATGGGTGAACTAGAGTGCCTTGTATTAAATGAGGATATTGATATACTAGGTATAACAGAAACTTGGTGGAATGAGGATAATCAATGGGACACACAGTAATACCAAGGTACAAAATATATCAGAAGGACAGACAGGTCATGCAGGTGGGGGAATGGCACTATATGTGAAAGAAAACGTAGAGTCAAATTAAGTAAAGATCTTAAATGAACTAAACTGTACCAAAGAATTGCTATGGATAGTAATTCCATGCTCTAATAATAAGAATGTAGCAGTAGGGATATATTACCAGCCACCTGACCAGATTAGAGATGCTATTAAAATAAAAATCTCAATAATAATGATAATAATTAATAATGGGGGATTTCAATTATCCCCATATTGACTAGGTACATGTCACCTCAGGACAGGATGCAGAGATAAAGTTTCTTGAAACCTTAAATGACTGCTTCTTGAATCAGTTAGTCCTGGAACCCACAAGAGGAGAGGCAATTCTTGATTTAGTCCTAAGTGGAGCAAAGGATCAGGTCCAAGAGGTGAATATAGCTGGAACGCTTGGTAACAGTGACAATAATATAATTAAATTTAACATCCTTGTGGCAGGGAAAACACCATAACAGCCCAACACAGCATTTAATTTCAGAAAGGGGGACTACACAAAAATGAGGAGGTTAGAAATTAAAAGGTATAGCACCAAAAGTGAAATCCCTGCAAGCTGCATGGGAACTTCTTAAAGACACCATAATAGAGGAGCAATTTATATGTATACCCCAAATTAAAAAAAAGCACAGTAAGAGAACCAAAAAAGTGCCACTGTGGTTAAACAACAAAGTAAAGCAGTGAGAGGCAAAAAGGCATTCTTTAAAAAGTGGAAGTTAAATCCTAGTGAGGAAAATAGAATGGATCATAAACTCTGGCAAATGAAATGTAAAAATATAATCATGAAGGCCAAAAAAGAATTTGAAGAACAGCTAGCCTCAAAAAGTAATAGCAAACAATTTTTTTTAAGTACATCAGAAGCAGGAAGCCTGATAAACAACCAGTGTGGCCACCAGATGATCAAGATGCTGAAGGAGTACTCAAGGACGATAAGATCATTGCGGAAAAACGTAATGAATTCTTTGCATCAGTCTTCACAACTGAGGGAGAGAGGGAGATTCCCAAACCTGAACCATTCTTTTTAGGTGACAAATATGAGGAACTGTCCCAGATTGAGGTGACATTAGAGGAGGTTTTGGAACAAATTGATGAACTAAAAACAATAATAAGTCACCAGGACCAGATGGCATTCACCCCCAAGAGTTCTGAAGAAACTCAAATGTGAAATTGCAGAACTACTAACTGTAGTCTGTAACCTATCAGCTTCTGTACCAAATGACTGGAGGATGGCTAATGTGACACCAATTTTTAAAGAGCGCTGCAAAGATGATCCTGGCAATTACAGGCCGGTAAACATTACTTCAGTACCAGGCAAACTGATTGAAAGGATAGTCAAGAACAAAATTGTCAAACACACAGATGAACATATAATTTGTTGGGGAAGAGTCAACATGTTTTTTGTAAAGGGAAATCATGCCTCACCAATCTGCTATAATTCTTTGAAGGGGGTGAGGGGTCAACAAGCATGTGGACAAGGGGCATCCAGTGGATATAGTGTACTTAGATTTTCAGGAAATCTTTGACAAGGTCCCTCACCAAAGGCCCTTAAGCAAAATAATGTCATGGGATAAGAGGGAAGGTCCTCTCATGGATTGGTAACTGGTTAAAAGATAGAAAACAAAGGGTAGGAATAAACGGTCAGTTTTCAGAATGTAAAGAGGTACTGTAAATAGTAGTGTTCCCCAGGTGTCTGTACTGGGACCAGTCCTATTCAACATAGTCATAAATGATCTGGAAAAAGGGGTTAACAGTGAGGTGGCAAAAATTTGCAGATTATACAAAACTACTCAAGATAGTTAAGTCCCAAAAGGATCTCACAAAACTGGGTGACTGGGCAACCAAATGACAGATGAAATTCAATGTTGATAAATGCAAAGTAATGCACATTAGAAAACATATTCCCAACTATACATAAAAAATGATGGGGTCTAAATAAGCTGGTATCACTCAAGAAAGAGATCTTGGAGTCATTGTGCATAGTTCTCTGAAAACATCCACTCAATGTGCAGCGGCAGTCAAAAAGGCGAACAGACTGTTGGGAATCATTAAGAAAGGGATAGATAATAAGGCAGAAAATATATTGCCTCTATATAAATTCACGGTACGCCCACATCTTGAATACTGCATGCAGATGTGGTCGCCCCATCTCAAAAAACATATTGGAATTGGAAAAGATTCAGAAAAGGGCAACAAAAATGATTAGAGGTATGGAACGGCTTCCATCTGAGGAGTAATTAATAAGATAGTCTCTTTTCCAAGCTGAAAAGTCCCAGAGGGGGATATGATTGAGGTCTATAAAATCATGACTGGTGTGGAGAAAGTAAATAAGTGTTATTTACTCCATCTCATAACACAAGAACTAGGGGTCACCAAATGAAATTAATAGGCAGCAGGTTTAAAACAAACAAAAGGAAGTATTTCTTCACACAATGCACAGTCATCCTGTGGAACTCTTTGCAAGAGGATATGGTGAAGGTCAAAACAAGAACATACTTGGTATGAATTAGACATTTGCAGAAACTTGAGGTAAGTCCTCATACAGTTACAAAGCAACGTGCTGTGTCATCTATCCTGGCCAACCTGCTTCAGAAGTGCTTACTAAACATTACACTAATTCCATAAGATGCTCTGAAGGCCAAGACTATAACAGGTTTCAAAAAAGAACTAGATAAATTCATGAGGATAGGTCCATCAATGGCTATTAGCTGGGATTAGGGTGGACCAGATGTCCCGATTGTATAGGAACAGTCCTGATTTTGGGGTCTCTCTCTTATATGGGCTCCTATTACCCCTACCCCCCGTCCCGATTTTTCACACTTGCTGTCTGGTCACCCTAGCCAGGATGGGCAGGGATGGTGTCCCTGGCCTGTTTGCCAGAAGCTGGGAATGAACGACACGGAATAGATAACTTAATGATTACCTGTTGATTCCCTCTGGGGCACCTGGGATTGGCCACTATCAGAAGACAGGATACTGGGCTAGATGGCCCTTTGGTCTGACCCAGTATGGCTGTTCTTATGTTCTTAAGGGTAGTGTTCAAATGTCTTTTGTTGCAGAGCAGTATATCAAACTGATAAACCACTTCATCCCAGACAGACGAGTAAATCTATCCCTAGTATGAGGAGGTGAAATATGTCATATGAGATTAATGCAGACAATCTGGAATTCAAACTGACAAAAGACCCTTAGAAGCCATAATTAAAAATTTTGACTAGATTATCCTCCTGGAAAACAAAGAATGCTGTTGAGATACAAAAGGTAATCACTACATGGAGTTGTGTGCCAGGTAAAACCTTAGATGCAGTATATTTAGTAATTTAGGACATTTTTAAAAAGCTGATCATAGCAATGTAACATAATATAGAGCAACAATACCATATGCTTACTGCAGCATTGCCCCCTAGTCTGTATGGATAAAATATAGGAGCTGATACAAATCCCCAGAGCTAATGATACTTTATGAATGCACACAGGCAAAAAGAAACATCTCATTCATGTAGTACATTTGGGTATGGAACTATGCAAAAGAAAAGAAAAAGGAGAAGCCTTTTGATTTTCTGGTATAAATACACAAATTGCTAATGAGATTTTATATCATATTACATCCTTATCAAATACAAAATACCTTGGCAAAATGTTTTCACTAATCTCTTTTACTTTGAAGGCAAAGACTATTTAGGAATAATTGATTTGAACCCCAGCTGCTTTGAATCTTTCTGCTAGATACCTGGACCAAACAGTGATTTGTCATTGGAAATCTATCTTTGCAAAACATTTAATTCCTGATCAAGTGTTTTCTGATAATGGTTCACAATATAGTTGTAGAATACATACAAAGTTCAAGCTTTTGTAAAGCACTGGGGGTTTGGATGTATTGGGTAAATCCAAGGTAGCCAAGATCAGATGAGAGAACAGGGTGAATTATTTGAGCTGTCAAAAACATAAATATGAGGATAATCAAGGATTAATCTTTGATTATATTTCCATATAGAAACACACCTCCAAGGGGCCTACTTGAAATGATATGCCTCACTGCTCATGAACACATCTAAAAGCTTAAACCAAATAAGTGAGTATTAAGAAGATTTCAAACTAACACAGAAAAGCTATTTCAGTGTGATAACAAACCAACTCTCTTCTAAACACTGATGAGTTCTGGTGAGTGTTTCATGTAGGCAAATAGGAAATTGCTCATATGTCAGTCAAGAAAATGTTTCCCAGATCCTAAACAGTGTAACTATCTACCAGAGATGAGTTCAGAAGGAAGTCTTGAATGGTTCATTAGGCTCACAGACCTACCGCAGAAATAGTGCCATCAGTTGAGTACACTAATAGGACTGTTAAATCACAAGAAAGAGACAGTTGATTTGAAAGTTAACATGAAAAATAGGGTATTCTGTAATACACCTGACTTAAGTCCTTTAGCTACTGAAATCACCCAAGTAAATAGCCAAGTACTGGTAATTAGATGACCTTCCAGATTTAGGGTAAAATTCACTCCAGTGCAGATAGAACATAAGAAAACTAGAATGGCCATACTGTGTCAGATCAAAGGTCCTTCTAGCTCAGTATCCTGTCTTCCAATAGTGGCCACTGCCAGTCACCTCAGAGGGAATGAGCAGAACAGGGCAATTATCAAGTGATCCATCCCCTGTCATCCAGCCCTGGCTTCTGGCAGTCAGAGTCTCAGGGACACCTAGCACACAGTGTGCATTCCTGACCACCTTGGCTAATAGCCATTGATGAACATATCCTCCATGAACTTATCCAATTCTTTTTTTAACCCAGCTATACTTTTGGCCTTCACAATGAGTTCCACAGGTTGACTGTGTGTTGCATAAAGTAGTACTTCATTATGTTTGTTTTAAAACTGTTGCCTATTAATTTCATTGGGTGGCCCTTGGTTTTTGTGTTAAGCAAAGGGAGTAAATAACACTTTCCTATTCACGTTCTCCACACCACTCCTGATTTTACACAGCTCCATCATATCCTGTCTTCCAATAATGGATTACCTCTTAGTCATTTTTTTTTTCTAGGTTGAACAGTCCCAGTCTTTTTAATGGAAGATAGGCACAAAGTGCACTCCACTGAATCCCTATTTTGAGGTCTGAAGTGGGAGAAAAGCAGTGTATAGACCTTGTATGTGTGAATTTAATGCACCAATGTTAAGTTATATTACCGAATAAATAGGCAAATCGTTGCTGCTGCTTTGATTTTTAAATACATGACTCAGAATGGCTGCCTCCTGAACATAACAGTGGGTGAAACAGTTCATTCTGACATTAATGATTAGGAACTCACCAAGAAGCTACGAAGTCTTTCTGAAGCCATCACTCTGTAGGAAGATTGACATTATGATTATCAGTATTGATATTCATTTCATTTAAGCCAATGTTGATTCATGAACAAAATTCTCTTTGACTACAGTATCATAAACCACTTTGTGCCAACTTCAAAAATAATTCAGGTCACTTCTTTCTAGCATGGAAAGGGAGAATCAAAGTTTAAGTGCCCTAGCCCAGGAAGAAAAGAAAAAAAAAGACAGCAAAAATAGTGAAATCTCTTCTGTTGTATATTTAAAATCTTCTTCTGTTCTAAAGTGTATTTTTATGGAAGAGAGATGGTTTTAAAATCATAAAGAATTCACACTTCTATTAACCTGTTATCACAAAATAATCCCCAAAAGAGAAGTCAAAACTCCAGATGAGAGTAAGAAATCAATCTTGGACTATTATTCTTCTATGCTTTTCAAGGCTCTACTGATGTCAAAGACAGTCTAAATTTTTATTAAAGAGTCTGCCGATGTAGCAGTGAATTTATGCTTTTTGGCAAATATAATTTGAAACAACAGTCAGCAGATCATTGTGCTTATTGAAGAGGTTTTAAGGAAAGAAATGGAATTAAAAACCCCAACAATAATAAGAATTATTATAGAATAGTGAGAAACAGACTACAGGTAATCAAAATTTCTAGGTGTGGAGATTTTTGGCAGTCAGTTTCTTTGAACTGCTGCCTGCTGTTTGAAAGGTCAATGCCATTTATACAGTGAAAGAAAATAATTTTCTATTGGAAGAGACACCACTAGGATGTTTGGCTGACTCACTTTAATGGGGCAGCAATGTACCACAATATGGATGGGAGCCAGAAGAAGAAAATGTTGCCAGTGATTCCATTAAACGGATACAGAAACTTCAGGAGAGTAAGGGCAGCCTGATCAACATGACTGTTAAACTATTCCAGTTGCAAACGTGCTCAAGTCATTTGTCCCCATGCTGAGAGACTGAATTATAGTATCAGTTCTAATATTGCAATAAGCATGATCTCTCTCTGACAGCCTTAAAGGATTTTTTGCTGCTTTTTGAGCATTTCACACTAAGAATGGGTTCTTAAATATTCTCATCACTAGAAATATATAGTTAGTGTTAAGGAAACAAACATGAATTATAGCACTTCATCACTTGTAATAGGTGATGATCCTAGGGTAATGACAATCTACCAAAACAAATGTCTTGAGTTTTGAAAAACATGAATTAACTCCCCACACCACACATACACACTTACACTGGAAAAGGACAAAGACAAATGATGCCATAACACGATGCAGCAAAAAATTTCTTCCTACTCCAGGAATTTAGTGGTTGGCTTTATGTCTTTAAGCATAAGGGCTAGATTTATATTCTTTGAATCATATAGATTTATAAAAAGTTAGCATAATCCTACAAAAATCTTACTCTAATAAGCTGTTCATTTCAGAAGTCCCACCAAAAATCAATGGGGCTACTTCCATAAGGATTTCAACGAGAAAATTTCCCAAGGATAGGCTAGGATTTATTTCTTGTTGTACCCATTTTATTGCATCAATCCCTTCATATTTGTTTTATAACAATGATAGCATAAACCCACTCAAACAAGGCAGCTTTTGCAGAAGTCTCTTGGATAATATTAATAAAGAGTAATCTTTTTACCCACAACTGAAATGTAGCCAGCTCTGGAGTGAAACACATCAAGAGTAACTGAGCATAGCAAGTACAGGAGGAATCTCTTCCAAATACAACTAGAAGAGTAAATTTCAGGTAGGCATATTTTGTCAATCATTCTAGCTACACAGACCACACACTATTGGTTTGAGTTGTATTGTACAGTATCACCCACTTTACGTTGACATTCTAAGTTCTTTGACATAAGGATTCTAGAATTTATTTGGAACAGTACAGCTATAGTATAGTAAATCTACTCCTAAAATGCAATACAAATAATAATGTTACACAAGGACATGAGTCACTCAGAACATTACTTTTAAAAAATACTGTTATAATTCTTGTTTTATTCTTTGTTTGCACTGTCCTTGCAGATATTTGAAAATATTTTTCTACTTATTGATTTTTGCCCTCTCATTTTACAAACATGGATCTTTATTCTCATTTTGAGTGGCGCTGATATTAGCATGCCTGTTCTGTTTAACCATCCTTTTATTTTCCCTCATCAACACATTCATCACATCTGTGCACTGAGCAACATCAATTAATATTTGCCCTTGATTTGGTCAGGTAAACTGCTGCTGTAAACCAGCAGGAAGAGCATACCAGCAGGCTCTACAGCATTACTTCGGAGCTTTGGTTCAGTTTTATTTTCTCAGTGATGCAATAGTTGTAATAAAATAAATAAATGCACCTTAAAGTGAAACAACTATTCCTTAAAGGGAAATTATTTCTCCTTATTGAAAATCTCTATAGATATTCACAACAGCAGGAGAACAGTCTACTTGGTAAATATGTTCGTTTAGCTCTTCTTTCCCTCATCTGACTCCCTAAACACAAAAACTTGCAGGGGCTATAGTGAGCCCAGTGGAGAACAGCTAAATCAAGACATGTCTGATTCCTTTTGACTCCCTGCTGGGAGCAGCTACAGAAAGATTTTGAGCTGCTAGGGGCTTCTCCTTACTAGATAGATACAGTTTCTCTCCTCATGGAACCTGCTTATAGTGGAGTAAAGCTTCAGTATCTTGTCTACATGGGGATGCTGATCAGAATAACTCCTTCAGAATAATCAGGCAGAACAAGGACTTAAATGTGGGTCTTCCACATCCTAGAGGAATTTCCCAACCACAGGATTAGTGTGTCACTCTCCTTCTCCTCCCAACCCTTTCCAATGAATAATAAACTACTCATTGAGCCAGACAGCAAACAAGAGAGACGGACTCTATAGTCCAGTGATTAGTTTACTCACCAGGGATGTAGGAGAATCAGTGTCCAGTCCCTGCTCCAATGGAAATTTAATTCATACAAAGTGGAAAAGCTCCAAACGCGTTAAGAAACTCAAGACATGTTTCAATGCATTGCACAAACCAGGAATGGAATGGAAGGGTGATTCATCTTTGTAGCAACATCCCCAAGTTCCTATGGAAAGTTCTAATGTCTATCTAGTATGGACAGTGTGTACAGAACACTTGATATAATTCAGAGAGGGAATGGTGTGGTGTTTAGATGCTGCATGTGATTATTGGAACTGGGAGCACTGGCTGTTGAGAGTCTGAAAGGACAGGAAACAGGAAGGAGGGGGGAGGAGTTGAGGAGGCTAGGAGAGTTGCAGTGTGTGCAGCTACAACTTGGAAAAGAGACTTCCACTGTAAATAAAGTTCTGTTAAAGTTGTTAATATTTTTCTTGGTGGATACAACATTTTGGCGACAAGGATGGATCTTCTGCCTCTGAACCCACCTGCACCCTTTCTGCAAAGCCCAGGTGAGCCTCTAATTGCTTTCACTGCCTGGATCTGTATGTTTGAGACTTATCTGCTTGCAATCAGTGCTACAGAGATATCTGAAGTAAGAAAGCGTGTTCTGCTAATCCACTGCCTTGGAGCAGAAGGGCAGTGTATATTTTACACTGTTCCCCTTGCAGATGATAAATATGAGACTGCACTCACTGCATTAAAGAGCTTTTTTGTGCCAAAAGTGAATGTAGTAGCTAATCGCTACAGATTTCGCCAGCGTGAACAGAAACCAGGGGAGACTATAATGAAGTATATGGCTTCCCTGAGGAGTCTGATTGTAACTTGTGACTTTAGGAATATGGCAGATGAGATGATTAGAGACCAGCTCATTGAGAAAACAACAGTGTTTCGTGTAAGAGAACGCTTACTTCTAGAACCACAACTTACACTAGAAAAAGCAATAACCATTGCTACTCAGATTGAGTCAGCTACAGCTGAAACCAAAATAATGAGGCAGGGTACAGGAGGCCCAGTCCAGGCTGTGACTCCTTCGCAGAAAAGTTCACTATCACCGCAGACAAATAATTGCAAAAGGAAAACTAATGAAAAGCCACAATCAGCAAATGCAAAATACAGTAAAAGCATGCTGTTGCTGTGGATCCCCACAACATCTTGCAAGCTACACAGGATGTCCAGCAAAAGTAGCTCAGTGCAATCATTGCAAAAAGACTGGGCATTTTGCTAAAGTATGTCGCAGTAGACAGTTCAAGCAACAGGTGCATTCAGTTACAATACCAGATGTTACTGTGCTAAGTGTAGACAAAATCACTACTGCACATATTCCAGAACAGATAAAGTGCACTGTAAATGTTTCTGCCATACCCTCAGGCAAATCACATTCTATTCAGCTAATGTTGGACACTGGCTCCGCAGTATCTATACTACCTGATTCCATCTATTTGCATTACTTTAAAGATGTGCTTCTTACTGAACCCAAACTTCACTTGGTATGCTATTTGAAAAACCATATTCCAGTACATGGCTGCTTGCCAGCAATAGTTACTTTTGGTGATTGCTGTGTAACTGTGGAATTCTACAGTGTTCACAAAGGCACTCCTATCCTTGGCAGAGATGTATTAGCTGCTTTAAATCTTAGGGCAGTTAATGGACAAATTGATCTTCCTCAGCAAAGCACTCTTGCGGTACACACACCAGTTTCAGCTGGGACCCAACTCCAGGTTGAGGAGAAACTAGGCTGTGCTTATGGGTTTCTGCATAAAAGTTTAAATGCGGAATAATGTGTTGCCTGTACGACATAAATTACGGCACTTATTTTCAGTCAGGGAAGCTGTTTCAGAGGAACTTAGAAAACTTGTTCAAAAGGACATTATTGAAGAGATTAACTCCTCAGAATGGGTTTCACCTATAGTAGTGATGCAGAAGAAGGGTGGAGACATTCGCCTTTGTGTGGACTTAAGGGAGCCAAATAAAGCTATTGTGATTGACAGCCATCCTCTTCCTCACATAGAGGAAGTATTTGCAGAACTCCGGGGAGCAAAGATGTTTTCTACTCTTGATTTGCAGAGCACATACAACCAGGTTATGTTGCATGAAGATAGCAGAGACCTCACACCATTTATTACACATGAGGGACTATTTCGTTTTAAACGTGTTCCATACAGTCTCGCATCAGCTCCAAGTGCCTTTCAAAAAATGATGTCATTGATTCTGAAGAATCAACATGGAGTTCAGTGTTATTTGGATGATATTATTGTGTTTGGAAATACTACTGAGGAGCATGACAATAACCTGCAGTCTGCACTAAACTGCATCAGCAAAGCAGGCCTCAAGATCAATAGGTCCAAATGCAAATGTAGACAAATTGAACTCTCCTTTCTGGGGCATACAATTTCACAGGCTGGACTGAAATCTGATCCAGATCATATCCTGGGAATTTCAAATGCTCCTCCTCCAACAGATTTGCAAACCTTACGTTCCTTCTTGGGTCTTACCTCCTGGTATGCAAAATTCATTCCCAATTATGCTTCTGTCATTGAACCGTTACAAGAATTGCTATGGAGAAGTTCAACCTTAGTGTGGACAATGGATACACAAGTTAGTTTTGAAAGGGTGAAAGACTTGATTGTACATAGTCCAGTACTTGCATTATTCAGTCCCGTATTGCCCACAATTGTAACTACTGATGCTTCTGATTATGGACTTTGGGCTGTCCTCACACAACTTCATGAGGACAACACAGAGAGGACTGTTGCATTTGCTTCAAGGACACTAAGTAATGCTGAGAGAAAATTTTTTACAGTTGAAAAAGAAGCACTTGCTTGTGTCTGGGCTACTGAAAAATGGAGAACTTACCTGTGGGGCGCACATTCAAGTTGCGCACAGACCACAGCCCTTTGACAACGTTGCTCACCATGAAAGGACTGGGAAAAGCAGGATATCGTATTGCTAGATGGTCTGCAAGACTACTTTCTTTCAATTATGAACTGGAATATAAGCCTGGAAACCAAAATGTGGTAGCTGATTGCCTTTCTCGCCTACCTTTTCCTTCACCAGATGGTCCCCCAGAGGATGAGGATGTAGTAGTTGCGCTTATTACAAGCACTCTTACTGCAGTTACAAGAGAACAATTTCAAGCTGCTTGTTCAGCATGTCCAATTCAACAAAAATTACGGGAATTTCTGACAAAGAGATGGCCCAGAAACCCTAAAAACCTTGACCCAGTTTTGCTGCCTTAATTTAGAGAACTTTCTTTGCTCGATGGCTGTGTGCTACGAGGTGCACACCGGCTACTTGTGCCAGAAGAATTACAGTCAAAACTCATACACCTGGCACACGATACTCATCAAGGAATTGTCAGAACCAAACAATGACTACGGGATCTGTATTGGTGGCCAGGGATGGACTTTCAAACTGAAGCACTCATAAAATCCTATGTCACTTGCAAAATGCATGATAAGATAGCAGTGACATGTACCCCTCCATTACAGCCTTTTCCTCTTCCTGAATCTGCATGGGAAAAAGTGGTGATTGACATTGTAGGACCCTTTGATACTGCTCCAATTGACTGTCGTTATGCCATCACTTTAATAGACTATTTCAGCAAATGGTCTGAGGTGGTGTTTACATCGCAAATTTCTTCTGCTAAAGTAATTAAGTTCCTCTCTTCAGTTTTTAGCCGAGAAGGTAACCCCAAAGAACTGGTTTCAGATAATAGTAGTCAATTTACTTCTCTGGAGTTTGAAACTTTTCTAGCAGAGAGGAACATTTTACACAGGAGGTCATCCCTGTATTACCCTCAAGCCAATGGGGAAATCAAACGATTTAACAGAAGTTTGAAAGAGAGTTTGCAAACAGCTAAACTGGAAGGGCGACTGTTGATACCCTTCACTACTGATTTCTTGCAAGCATACTGGGCTACACGACATGCCACAACGCAAAGATCACCCGTAGAGTTACTGCATGGGAAACAGATGACTACTAAACTGAACATTGCTGGATTGTTAAAGGCACGACCTGATGCCCCACACAAGGATGATGTGAGAAAGACAGTTGAACAGAACCAAGCAAAGTCTAAGACTTTCACAGACAAACGGCGGGGTGCTAAGGAAACAAAGTTTGAGTGTGGTTCCTTTGTTAGAATACGAAAACCTGGAATCTTACGCAAAGGGGACCATAAATTCACAGCTCCTCTTAAAATCATAGAGAAGAAGGGACCTTACACCTATTGACTTTCTGATGGGTGGGTATGGAATGCTTCTTATCTTGCACCTGCCTATGCACCAAGAGGAGATTATGCCAACACCCAGTCTGCATTGGATGACTTCACTGTAGAAGCAACACAACAAGACATTGCACTGGAACCGGGGCTTGAGAGATGGCCTGTCAGACTCAGACGACCACCTGCCTGGACTAAAGACATACATAACATATTATGTAGTATCTACAGTGTTTTCAGTGTAATATTCCTGCCAACAGTATAGTGTTGTTTCATATTTGTTCCTTTGGTTAGAACAACAATGTTTATTTTAATTTGGAAAGTTTCTTCAGAGAGGAGGGACTGTGGTGTTTAGATGCTGCATGTGATTATTGGAACTGGGATCACTGGCTGTTGGGAGTCTGAAAGGACAGGAAACAGGAAGGAGGGGGGAGGAGTTGAGGAGGCTGGGAGAGTTACAGTGTGTGCGGCTACAGCTTGGAAAAGAGACTTCCACTGTAAATAAAGTTCTGTTAAAGTTGTTAATACTTTGCTTGGTGGATACAACAAATGGCTTTGTTCACTGACAGCTCAGAAATAGAACACAAATGTTTCAAATGAGAACATTGGATTTGCTTAACTGTATTTTTCCTTATTCATTCAGTACATCCTCAATGTCATCTTTACAGTCACTTTGCAGAGCAGAACCACATTTTAATATCCCATGTTATCTTTAATCTTTGGCTCACAGAATATTCTGTGAGCCATTAACTTCAACGTATCCTGCAAAGGGGAAAAAATGGGTTGGTACCTTTCTTCCCCACCCTTCTGCCCCCACTTTAGCTCACAGAGAACACAAAACACCGCCACTCCCATTTGAGGAAATGAGTTTTTGTAATCCTCCTGACCTCAGAGGGTGGCCTCCATTAACCAAGGAATCAAAATTAATATCACAAATCAAAGTCAGCTAATTCATATTGATTTTCAAAAAAGTAACCCCAAAGCATGCAGTTTTTATAATCCTAATAGCAAAAATATTTTCACACAATTTTATCCTAAAACTTAGTAAAATTGCTTCAATTACATGAATTCAAATAGCCTGTGCACAGGGATTAGAATAGAAACCTAACTGAAACCCAGGAGTTTAGCTCAAATTCATATATAGATTCATTTAAAAAAAAACCTGAGAAGTTTATGTAGTTTTGATGAAAAAAATCAAATTGGTCCAGATTTTCTTAAAAATGGGGGCGCACAAACTTTAATAGGACTTGACAAATCGGAATTGGATTTTATGTTGGTAATGAAATATGAAGCCAGCTTCACCGTTCTGTTCATTATGGCCAGACCTAATTGTACAGTTATTTCTCTATGTAAAGGAGATTTTGTAATGGCAGTGTGTCAAGGACTATGGTAATATTGGCGTTTAAACTCAGAACATACTTGGTATGAATTAGACATTTGCAGAAACTTGAGGTAAGTCCTCAGACAGTTACAAAGAAACATGCTGCCTTTTATCCTGGCCAACCTGCTTCAAAAGTGCTAATATTACACTAATTCCAGAAGATGCAGAAGAGAACAGGTTTCAAAAAGGAACTAGATAAGTTAATGGAGGATAGGTTCATCAATGGTGATTAGCCATGATGGTCAGGGATGGTGTCCCTAGCCTTTGTTTGCCAGAAGCTGGGAATGGGTGACAGGGGATGGATCACTTGATCATTACCTGTACTGTTCATTCCCTTTGGGGCACCTGGCATTGGTCACTGTCAGAAGACAGCATACTGGGCTAGATGGACCTTTGGTTTGACCCAGTATGGCCGTTCTTATGTTATGTTCTTTGAAGGCTTGAAATCTACAAGTCAAAAATTTTCAGAAAGCACTTTCATCCGAGTGTGTACAAGATGTCAGTGCTCAAACTGTACATACACACAGGCTCTGCATGTTCATGAATGGAGGCAAGGGTAGGGTCCTCTTTGAAAGTTTGGCTCACACATAGTATCCAGCCTCCTAAGTATTAATTTGGATGGCATTCCACAAAATTCCAGCATTTTAAGGATTAATTGAAATTGTTTTGAAAACTTTGATTAAATTTGCATTACAAATTTAAGAAAAAACCTTGACACTAGCATGTTACTAGTACAGTATGTATTGTACATGCTATAAAATGAGTTACAGGTTAATGTTCTTAGATATCTGGCATCCTGATAAATCAAGAATGAATTTACTAATGGGAAAAGGTAATTCTGTGCCTGAGAAGTTAAAGAAAGCAAAAAGTAGGGTAGAATTAGATGAATAATACAAAACAAACACAATAAATGTGGCCTAGTATTTTTAAAATCATTGTTTCGTTACTTTTGGGTGGGATTTTCAAAAGCTCCCAGTATTGGCTAACTCAGTTCCCACTGAAATCAATGAGAGGTTAGGCCAATGCTTCGTTCTTTGGAAAATGCCACCCTTCACGAGACACAGGTATTACAGGACATAGTTGAAGGAAATGGTATGTGTGGCAGGGAGCTGCAGCTGCTGTTATTTTTGGAGAATATTGCTCAGGACTTGTTTATAAAATAATAAATTGCAGAAATTAAAAACGATGGGCCACTTTCACTGGCACACTCTGGCTGCTTTGCATTACTCTCGCAACACAATACAGCTGAACTGTCTGGTTAAGCTGATTTTGCATCAGCTGCAGCATACTAGTGAATCTGGCCCAATATTTTTGTATTTGATCTAACTTAGACAATAAGTTAAAAGATGCAGAAGATCGTTAGTCTCTATTTGAAAGACAATGTAATTTTGCAATGTCAGCGTGTACAAAAATAAAGCATTATATGAAGCAACATAACATACCATTGAATTCAGATGGAAAAAACAATTTGACCACTTCACCCTCACAAACAAGGTATGGGTTTTTATTTTAGATATGGGTCCTAAACAGAACACAGGATAAAAGTGCCCCCTGAAATTTGGAGACACTCTCTAATTTAGTTATTGAGGTCCTGATCTTTGTGCTCACATCACAATTGTCCCCAAGACACTCCCTGGTACATCCCTGTGCCAAAGACTGCAAAGTGGGGTTGCATAAAGCCAATATGCCGGTATTATATCACCTACAGGTCCCCCTCCACAAGGGATCTCAAGTTGGCCACTTAAGTCCCCTTTAAGGCTACTTTGTGCCATTACTGCAACACAAAAACTTAAGAGAAAAACAGTCTGCCCCAGAGTTTTAATATTCTTTAAACAATACAAACAATATCAATTTCTCTCTACAGTACACTCCAATTATTTTAAACACATGATCAGCAGTATGCAGATATAAATGGCTTCTTTCGCTGTAAAATTAAAGCTATAAAAGGCATGATCCTTAAGGAAATCAAAGTGCATATGAAGGGGGCCAAAAGCTTATTTCAGAAATAGTTTAGTTAATAGGCAGAGTCTGCTGGATACAATCAAAAATAAATTTCCATCTGATCGTGATGCACAGTGTGTGTGTCCAGGCCCTCAACAGCAGATGAGTTAGGAGAGATAAAGAGTATGTAGCATACAATAGGAACATCAAGGATCAGGAAAAGACCTGATCTATTACTTGAAATTAAAAGGGAAATGGTAAGGAAGATGGACTTATTAGGTACAAGACTGATCATTTTAATGAGGATTTTATGAAAAGTGGCATGATTTCCATAAACATTGGGTGCAGATAGGGATTGTATGCAGGAAAGTTGTTTTGAAATTCAGGAGCTGTCAATTTTAGCTAATATTAGCCATGTTAGTAGTTATATTTTATTTAAAACAAGCAGAAAACAACAAGAACATTATTCTGGATGACGCATTGGGGATAGAAAGATCACCAGATCTTAAATTATATTCACAGCACCGAAGCGACATGGACATGCAAATAAACTATCCCAATATTTCCCAGCACAGCGATCTAAAATTTCCCATGGTCAGTAGCACCACTCACCAAGTATAAACTTTGAAATGCATTTAGAAAAGTTATTTTAAGACGTTTCAAAGTCTATTTACCAATTGCAGCTTTCATCTAATTGAATGGTGACATTTGTGACTCTGTAAAAGATTCTAAAACCATTTTTTGTCTTTCAAAGTTAATTTAGCATCCAAAGGAAGTTTCTGTAAATATTATAGGCCAAATTTTCAAAATCACCTCTAATTCTTTCCCATCCCACCTTTCTGTCTACAGTCAATTGAGGGCACAATTCTGCAGATGTAATCATTGTGGATGCAATTGTTAGAATTTAGAGTCCTGGTTCTCATTACCTTTCATTACATGTAGCCTGATATCTGTGTAAAATGAGTGTAGCATGCTATCATTGTGATTAAGCAACATTTTACCCCCACTTTGAATGACTACGCAAGATGCAAATCAGCGAGAATCAGTCCCTTGAAATTTAATACCTGGGTTTCAAAGGAAAAACATTTGTGCAAGTCATGTACGTACACATCTAAATTCTACTATTTCAGTCTTCAGTTCACTATGCCAATAAATTGTTTGCAGAACCTGAAACTGCAGGTGTAAAATTTGGGGCCTCCTTATAATAAATATTTTGGTCTTGGACATGAATTGTCCAGCCAATCTGATGTGGGGTTGGGGTACATAGACTGAGCAAGAGGTTTTGGCTAAAGGCTTTATAGATGTAGAGGCCAGAAACAGGTATACTGCATCCAGAGGTAAACATTACCTACTGTCCATCTATGTTTTTTAATATCCTTCATGTAGCAGCAATGCCGCACTTGTATTATGGTGGCCATTTGTGTACAACTTTCTGGGAATTATTTACACCATGTGCACAGCTGCTGGTTCCTCGCTTTTCTACTGCATATAATACACTGGGCAACTCTTTCAGTCATAGCTGCACATAGATTAAACTTAAGCACAAAAGTTCCTCACTTTTATGGACATTATTGTGAAAAAAACATGTACCTAGTCACAAACCTCTAACACAGCTTCACAACCTAGGGCTTTTGTTATAACCAAGGCAAATGCCTGGGTACTCAGGTAGCACCTGTGGCCATGGCTGCTACCCTCCTCCTCCCCCTTCACTTTGATATATTCATGCAATATGTGTAGGAGGAAATGAATAAATAGACTTACATAGTTAACAGAGGTTGTAAAGTTATTTTCTTGAATTGATGAATTACAAAATGCTATCACAGCAGTTAGAAAAGGGACACACCAATTAGTTAGTCTAGTCCATCTCTCTACCAGAACAGATTTTTTTCCCTACACTATATTTTCTAGTGCATTTTCAAATGTCCCCAGTGATGGGATTTCTATTTCCCCTAGAAGACTATTCTACAGTCTAACAGAGTTCACTGTCAGGATGTTAATTCTTTACAAAGCCAAAATTTCCCCTTTCTTGATTTAATCCCAGTACTCCTAGTTTTACCTTGTTTTACCATCCTAAGTAAATACTTTGTCTCCTGGTCTCATCATTGATGAGGTCAATATAATAGCTGACGGTATCATTAACAGAGGCTTGATTGAAAATACAGATGTTTTAAGAATATACTAAATGCACTACTTTAATCTACCACAACAGAGACAAATGAAGCCTGCACGAGTACGAAAGAGTTTAGCGCTAATCTGAACAACCCTGAATATAAAGGTACCTAACTATATTCACGCAGAAAAAGCAGGCAAAAATATTGTATAGCTTACATTTTCTTTCTCCCTTTCTCTATATGCCTGCACCTGTAGCCTGGAAAGCCAAGTGTATAGAAATTGGATAGTTTCTTGTAAATAGTTTGCAAGCCCTCTAGTGGCTCTCACTGTCTTCTATGTTTCAGAACCCTGCCAGAGCAACAGTGTGTATATGTGGCTAGGCTTTGCATCTTCTACTGTATATATTTAATGTAAACAGTTACTTGGACCTCACTGTGCCTATGTGGCTCCTTCATATTGTATAAATGGCAAAACACAAAGCAGAAAGGTATTTGAAGAGAGACATCTGCAAAATTCAAATTGATATATTTATAGCTCTTACTAGGGCTGGGCCTTAACCAAAATAGCTCTGAAATTTTAGGAACTTGTGTCCAACGTCAAATCTCACAAGCGGGCTTTTTCTCCTTAATGAAGCCAACCCAAATCCCAGATCTGGAGTCCACAGAACTTTGTGGATTTAGATCCTGATCCTAACTTTGAGACAGAGGCCCACCTCTCCATCTTACAGAAGCCTGCTGCTAATCATAAATCCATTTTCTAGAAAACAGAGTAAGGTTCTGGATTTGTGGCCAGTCTATGGGGTCTTTGCATCTATGGCCAGGTCTACACTACTGCAGTAAATCGATCTAAGTTATGCTACTTCAGGTATGTGAATAAAGTAACTGAAGTCGATGTAGCTATATCCACATACCATAGTGTCTACACCATGCTGTCTCAATGGGAAAAACTCTCCCATTGACATCTCTGAGAAGAGTAAGGTAAGTTAAGTACAGAAAATCGACAGGAGAGTGCTTTCCCATCAATTTAGCCTGTCTTCACCCAACTCCCTAAATCAATGCTGCTGCATCAATTGCAGCAGCACTGATTTCGCTCCGTAGTGAAGACATGGCCCAAGTTACATGGGATTTCTTGCAAGTAAAGTAATTTTAGCTATTTATTTTCCAAATGTTGGAAGAGCTAATAAATAGGGGACATCCTGTTTACACCCTCCCGGGCAATCTGTGTGTGCAATTCTGAAGAATATCAAAAAAAGAGGAGGGGAAAAGCAAATTGAAAGTTGTTGATTTGATCCTTTTGGGTGCTTGGTGTACCATGGGTCAATACAAATCATAAATGAGCATGATAGAAAAGACAAATACTTCTCAGTACCTAAATTACACCACCCTTTACGTATGGCCCAAAATCCAGACAATGGCAAAACTCCCACTGTCTTCAAAGGGGCCAAGTTTCAGCCACTGTGTCACCCTGTTCTTCACTGTCAGACATAATGGATGGGAATATGTAGCTGACGGAGAAATATTACGAACGTTTCACTGTGAGGATTTAGTTAAAAAGTGACAGAATATTTAGTTTGTAGTTATAATGTAGTTTTTTTATTTTTGAATATTATCTTAGATGTTTGTGAGGGTGATGTACAAATGCTTGATAAACTGATGTGTTACAGTGTATGGTGGCTTGCTGGATATTCACTAGTCATACCGTATGCCTGAACAACTCTTTCAGCAGTTTATTCACATCACTCATTCTCAGCACAAAGCAGAGCGTAGGCAACTTTAGCACAATTCTTACAATCATAATGAGGATTTTAATCCCTTTATGAAACCAACATATCATATTTGCTTCCAATATGTTCATGGTCATGAAGCACATAACAGAAGCTAAAAGAGGAAGAACATCTTATTTCCTTTAATTTCTAGTCAAGGGAAGTTAACCTCTTGTGTCTTGAGGAACTACAAGAGATTTTATTAATGCCTTGGTTCCCCAGTAATGAGAGAGAATTACCAGTTCCTTCACTATTTTCTGAGTCATCTAATTCATCATATCCTCACTATAGGATCCTATCTTCCTAGCCAGAATTTTTGTATCAGTCAGGCAAATCTCATTCCTAATAACTTTCTCATTTTGGCACAAAATAATGTCCACTACACACACCACTGAATTACCTGTCTGTCTATAGGAGCAGAAATATGGGTACAAACAAGGCCTAGAAAAACAGTCCTATAGTCTCCATGTACATTAAACTCTCAACCTCGGCCCCTCACTTAGCTTCGTACCAGACCCAGCTCAAACAAGTCAACAAAGTAAGTTCATTTATACCTATTAAGAAATCACCCCAGAATACAGTATGTCTTATTAGCTCAAATATAGTTTCAAATTTTACTCTCACTGTTTTTTATTGCAGAAGTATTGTGATCTAAAGATTTTTAGAATATCCACCAGTACCAAAATTTTACTTCAGACCTAATGATTGGAGACAATGAAACTTATATAAGTAACCACCCTCCTTGGGCGATAACACCAAAGTATCCAGAAATCTGCCGAATACAATTCTGTTTCTCCTTTTTAGAACACCACCTCTGCTATTCAAAAAATTAAACATTTTGGATTGTAATGCATTAAAGTAGATAACATAGACAAAGGAAGACATTTCCCCATGTAATATATATAATCAATGGTATGTAAATTTTTGTGATGAAAAATAAACACCCAAGTCATACATTAATTACATTTTTAACATACTAAAATGATTCTGTGTTTACAAGTTTGATGTTCCCAGTAGTTCTGTACAATGAAGGCTCCTCAATTCTCAGGAAACATTCTCCAGTAAGACAGAATTGTTTTCAAGGAGAAATCCTTACAAAGTGTTGTGACAATTTATTATTATTATTATTACATGATACCAAACAGATGCCCCATCTCCACAGACTGCACTGTAGTTTACACTTTCACCATTTTATTTACACATTACAACATTGACATATGAAAAGCTCACTCAAAACAAGCTGCACACCCTCACTATGTCACTCAAGGATATAATGCTTGAGGTAAAGGGATCTTATGATTTTTAAAAATTGTATTAGTCTCTTCATAGTAATGGTAGGCAAATGTATCCTTTTAAGAATGACATCCACACATATGGACCTTAATGTTTAAAATTTTATGAATTTCAAAGATAAATAACCCTGACACAGAATGTAATTTAATTATGTGTCTACATTAGGCCAGCCAACAAATGGAATGTTTAATCGGAGTATTATTTTAGTTTTAAATTTTAAGTTAGAAGACAATGGGGTGATCCTCAGCTAGTATAAATTGTCATAGCTTTGCTGAAGTAAAGAGAGCTATCGACACATTACCTCAAGTAATGATCTGCCCCGATAGGTTGACAAAACCCTTTACAACAATCCTAAGAAATTCACCATTGAAAAGAAAGAACTGCTGAATCATAAATGAACCTTCTGATATAAGGAAGCTGTGCCCCAGCTTTCTATTATCCTAAAGCAAAATGGGCTTTTGCTAAGAAACTGGGTGTTACCGCTCCCAAAGTAGAAAAACAGTATAAAGGTCATAACTGAACATGATATTTCTTATCCAAGTAGACAAAACCTCTTAATAATAAAGCTGTGGAGGTCCCAGATGCAGACATCTGGTTTTCACCCTTAGAGAGATGCTGTTAAAGAAAAATTCTGAGTAAGCACCAGATAGTCATGGAATACACTTTTCGGAGTTAGAAGTCCAAAGAGCCTAGCAATAAATTCCAGATAATCTGAAGGGGTCATAATTTCTAAGAAAACACACAAGATGATGTCTTGATTTTGTAGTGGACTTTTGAAATATAAGACACACACTAAGTGTTCCTTCCCTGTTTATTCATCAACATCTTCTACGGGAGGAGATATAGGAAATGTAACATACCCCCTTCAACTCTCGATAAAAGGGCCTATCTGCCGCCAATGAATTGTCATTATTTGTGACAGAGAACATCTAGAACAGAAGCTAGACCTTCATAGACTTTCTATCTGAAGGAATCTTTGATTATAACATAAGAGGACCTACTTGAGACAGAGAATGCCATTAATAAGTACCTGTCTTCTAGCCGATCTGAAACACCTGCCAGCAATGTTGGCAAAAACATGTACTTATCCACTTTGTTTGCATCTACACAACTGATTTCAGCTTTGAATTTATGAACTGTCATGGAAACAAAGTCAACAATCAAGCAGGATCTAGTGATTAGCAATACCAACCATTTATTATTTGGATGATGGCCCATTTGTTTTATTGATCATTTCTTGAATGCAAGTACCATTCAATAAGGTATCACATGTAAGTGAGAGAGATTAGAGATGGTCACCTAGTTATACTGTATTTTTAGGTAAATGACAAGTTCTACTCAAGGGACTGAAAAGGAGCTTTTAGCTAGTGAAGTGCTATTACCAAATAAAAGCATGGAATGTTGTACATTGAATGAGTAACCAATAACTCACTTGTTTTTACCACAGTATAGCTTTACTGAAGTCAAAGGAGATATGCCACTTTATACCAGCTGAGGATCTGACCGAGTTTGAAAATACTTTCCCTAGTCTATTCCAAAATACTTTACTCCAAAAGTTTTCCTAATGTCCAATTCTAAATTTTCACTGTGTGACAATGTAAATAAATTACCTCTGTGTAATGCTTGCCTCACAACAAAGCCATGGTTCAAACCTTCTCCCAGGTAGCCAGGAACCATTCATTGTTAAGATTTTTGCAACTAACTCCTGGTGTTTTATCCAACCTCACTGATAGCAAGCAGGAACATGCTTAATTAGGCAAATTGACCACAGAGTGTGAAAAAGATAAAACACCAGAGGTGACCATGTCTTGCAGGCTGAAGGAGGAACAGACTGTATGGATGTGCTTCAAAACTAGCACTAATATTTTTACTTTGAGGCACAGGGAGCTCTGGTCTGGACTATACAGAAACCTTCATTTGTGGCTGTTATCTTTTTTGTTTGTTTGTTTTGGATTCAACTTAAAGAAGCCAAACTTTTTACTTCTGCTGTGAAGAAACTGTGCTACCTAAACACCTAGCTGAAAACCCCAATGCCACATTCCTTTCTTGATGTGACTAGCTGCCACAAGGAGGAGCCCATTACACTTCATTTAGCTTCATCATCTTACTATTAATTCTTCCTTGAATCACTTTCCATAATTCTTCTCCCCATTTAATGCTGATGCTTTTCAAGTACTTGTAGACATTTTATCAAATCACATTGATGTGCCTCTAGCATGCTTCCTATCCAATATGTCTCCATTTAGATATTAATAGAGGTGTCTACACAAAAAATTGCCTCTAGGTGTGAATGTAGATGACAAGTTTCATCTGTACAGGTCCCATGTTAAAGCTCAGACAAAAAGCTTCCATTGTAGTGTAATGGAAACTTTACCTGAATAAGGACTTTCTAACTGAAGCCTTTGTGAATTAAAATGGCCAGTCATATATCTCTCAAAGATCCAATTTATTATAGTTATTCACTAGCACCACTGCAGTTAAAGCCAAAATGCCCTTTCCTCATAAGCTTCTGTTTTTGATTGGTTTTAACTTTAGCATAAAATTTTCCTCAGGACTGAAATTTGATATATTCACCCAGATTTTATTTTAATTTATATTTAAGTATCCTTTTGCCAGTTCATCACATCAGAATATTTACAAAATATTTACTAGGAAAAACAGCCTTTTGTATACAAATATATTTCTTTTACATAATGTCCATCACTCAAAGTATGTTCTATTCCCAGCCATTATGTGATCCTGTAATAAAGATGGTATCATAACTCAGACTGTTTACTCTGTTGTATCTCCTATGAAGCTAAGCCACATAGGGGAGGGGAGAGAAAAGGGGGAAGAGGAGGCATTAATTTTGCCGTGGATTACTAATGAAATCAATGATAATTTTGCCTGATGTAAAAAAGGAATATGAGCTTTATGATTTAGCCCTATGTTAATACAAGCTAAAGTCTAGGTCATGGTATGTATCCTGAGAAAGGGGATCGATTCATTGGGTATTCCAGGAGAGATTATTCCTCAAGAGGGGTACAATAAATCTCAGTTCTGTGATATGTAAGAGAAAGTGCAACCAGCTTGGAGGGAGGGGAAAAAAGCATCCTTATTGTCCCGTCCCTTGTGTGGGGCATATGGGTGGTGGGAACGGGAGGCTCCATTTGCTTTCTACACAAGTATCAGGGGCAATCTGACAGTAAGTCAAAGAACCCAAAACTAAGACTCCCACAGTAACCATTATTTCCTTTCTGACTCTGTACATACAGAGTGCTTGCTAGAAGGGGAGAGGCTGCTTAGAGTGCTTTGACCCCACCTCCCTGAAAACTTACATGAATTGCAAGCATAATCCTTCTCCTATCCCTAGGAAAAGCTTGGAAAGTGGATTAGCAAGCACTGCCTGATTCCAGAGGGGGTGTTTCTGGCAAAGGCAGAGCCATGACCCCTTCCCCCCATCTTAAATGCTTCTATTGGAGGCAGCACTTTCAGGTGCAGCAAGACCAACTCTGCACCCTGCAGTGCTCACAAACAATGATCCTGACAAACATTTTGATTAATCAGGCAAGACCTGCATCATTTTCAAAGGGCTATGTTGTCAGGGATTTTAAACCTGAGTAATTCAAATGTTGAGAATCATTTCTGCAGAGCACCAAAACAGCAGCCATCAAAGTAGTTACAGCTGGTCCAAATATCATAGCAATCCCTAGAGCACAACACTTTAGGATGTGCTGTCATTATGAGTAGTTACTTTACCATATTCCTTGGTTTTGAGACTGTTCCATATCTGAGTGCAAATAAATCAATTACCAGAAGATTTCCAGTCATAAGCAGCTTGTTCACTATTACTGCATACCACAGGTCCCTAGTCAAAGGGACTTGAGCATGTACGTTGCTAAGTGGGATCCATTGTCAGTCAGAATGTGCAAGATGAGCTCCAGCATGGGACATCTTCAGGCTGAATTCAACAGTCTTTCCATTTCAGCTAATGTATATCAGATTCTCTCTTTTTCTTGTTAATATCAGCAGCTCTTTGGTGACTATACATAATTTTTAAAATTACAGTGTCCGTTTTTTTAGAGAGAAGGGTGTATTTTGAGGAGCAGGGTTGTGAAACATGCCCAGAAAAAATGAAGTAAAGAAGTGGATCACTTTTACAGTGGGACAGGTAAATAGGAACAAGATAAAACTGAGTCCATAGCCCTCTTGTTCATTCCACCAGCAGTCATATTCTGTAGAAAAGCTTCTGTCAAGCACAGTTATAAAATTATCTATTTTAGTAACACTAAATCTCTTTCTCCTTTTGGGATTCAGCTTTACCTCCTGAGACACACAGAGGCACAGTCAGGGATGAAGCGATTGCAAGGAAAGTGTTTCACTGAAGGCTCCCTGTAAAGTTGAATTGCACTAGAACCCTGACAAGAAAATCAAATTATAGTTTAACTTGTATTTAGGAATTTAAATTTATAACAACTGAGAAAGAACAGGACCAGCCAACAAATAAACCAAAACCAAACCAATAAAAAAAACCCAGTAGCCACCACCAAATTTGAATTTCAATGCGAATTGGATACCGGGTCCTTAAAGGCTTCTTTGAAAGTCCCAGCTGTAACTAAGACACATGCCTTTAATCACCTTGAACACTCGCTTTGAAGATCTCTTTCCTCAACTCTCCTGTGTCTCAGTCTTCGGGGGGCAAGGACTGTGATTTCTGCATTGTCTGGAAAATATGAGGCATATTATGGCTGCTACCACAATCACAGTAGTAAGTAATCATAAGAATTATAGCTTCTTGTAAGAGATATAAAATCTTACACCTTAGTAGAACCCAAGAGTTACGAACACCTCAGGAATGGAGGATGTTCATAACTCTGAAATGTTCGTAACTCTGAACGAAACATTATGGTTGTTCTTTCGAAAGTTTACAATTGAACATTGACTTAATACAGCTTTGAAACTTTATAATGAAGAAAAACGATGGTTTTAGACATCTTAGTTTAAATGAAACAACTACAGAGTTTCCTTACCTTGTCAAATCTTTTTTTTAAAGTAGTTTTCATTTAACACAGTACTGTACTGTATTTGGGTGGGGTTTTTTTTCTTCCTCTTTGTCTCTGCTGCTGTCTGATTGCATACTTCCGGTTCCAAATGAGGTTTGTGGTTGATCGGTCAGTTCGTAACTCTGGTGTTTGTAATGGTGAGATTCTATTGTATTTCATTTCTCTATAAAAGCAGAGAAATATGAGGAAAGTAGAATGTTGTGCTCTCCCTTTCTTTCATTCTGAGAGGTTAGATGAGCCAACTCAGACAGTGTTGTGGGCAGGCTTTTCAATGGAGTCAGAGGAGTTAAGTACTCAACACTGTCTGAGTTGGCTCATCTAACCTCTCAGAATGAAAGAAAGGGAGAGCACAACATTCTACTTTCCTCATATTTCTCTGCTTTTATAGAGAAATGAAATACAGTAGAAACTCACCATTACAAACACCAGAGTTACGAACTGACCGGTCAACCACAAACCTCATTTGGAACCGGAAGTATGCAATCAGACAGCAGCAGAGACAAAGAGGAAGAAAAAAACCCACCTTCAAAAGCCTGTAGACAGTAAAAATTCATCCCCCCTTCTCAGTTGTTGCTTAGCCCAGTTGTTCATCTCACCCAAACACTTAATTTTTTAATCTTACCTTAAACTCTGGTTGATTGCTGTTATTCACACTGGGCAAAGAACAACAATTGCATTTTGTGGAGGATTTTGAGATTTCAAAATTGAATTTTATTGTGATTTGTAATGAAAACCAAAAAATTCAGATTTCTCTATGAAATGAAATAATTGTCTGTTACAGTAAATTTAGAAGAGTGGTAATCAGAAAGTCAAGTAAATATTTATTAAAATAAGTTTTATCAGAAAGGCCATGTGAATAACTGTACTGAATTTATTACATTTGGATTTTGAAGATCAGTTTTTATTCATTCCAACCAATTGTCTGTACAATACTACTCATGTCCATTATATGGTAAGTGGAAAGTATGGCATTTGCTTGTTTTGTTATAGTATATTTTGTTATTGCTGTATTTGGATTTTATGGGAAACTGAACACAAAAAGAGAGCAGAAGGCAAGTTATTCTGCAGTCAGAACACAGTCCTCCAAATGCTAGTGAGCCCTTAAACCATACATGTACAATTTTCAAATGAAAAGTAATCACTTAATCCCTTCCTCTATGCTATCTTAGCACTTGTCATCTTACATAGTCCTGTTGTTTACGGAGAACAATGTGACTAAAGAACACTAGCTTCATCAAAATATATTACTCTTGGCTTGTGTACTAAAGATTTATATACAAGCAGCACAAGTGAGATATTCTATTGTTCTACAAACCTGGAAGCTAAATAAATCATAAGCTTCAAAAGAGAAACAAGTCAGACAGCCTATTAGTTGTGTTATAGGAATAGGGTCTTAAAGTTATATTGCAGTCCCCTCACACATTTGTTGTATGATGATTTTCAAGACCGAAGCCTATACAATGCTTTTACACCTTCTCATAGGAGAGAATTAGGGTACATCTTTAAAAATAAATTTGTAAGTGTGATAATCAGAAAGAGCAAATTACAAAGTTTGCATTCTACTCTCCATGAAAGAACTCCATATCAGATTTGCTCAAAGCAAGTTAACATTTTCTCCTCTCCTTTTCATTATAATACCAACTATCACCAATAGGAAAGATTCTGGAATCAGAGTTTAAGGGGTAATTGTGCTGATGATGCAGTACACTGAAGAACATAGAGTTTATTCTTGTCTTTATTCAGGCTCCATAATACTGACAACAGCAAAATCTTATTTTTGTCAGTAAATTGAGACATGCCCAGAAGACACATGGGAGGCAGATAAATAGTTATAACAACAAGACGCACAGATGTACATTGTCATTACTTTAAACAGTGGCTGGCATCTGTGCCTGGAACAACAGCTACTGCCACTTGGGAGTCATTTAATCTTGCAACAGTTACTGTATTTCCAAAATGGCAGTGACTCCTCTGATCAACTATTTGAAAATGACAAAGCCTGGGTGAAATTGCCAAAACATGGAGATTTAGCCAAATTATAGGAGCTCCTTGGGAGAGAAGCAGTTAAAGGTGGCTGGGGAGGGGGAGGGGAGAAGGAAAAGAAGACTAGAGGAGAGTCAAGATGTTTAGAATGTGAAGTTCTGCTAGAGAATTGATTGTACTGTGGGGAATATAGGGGTCAGGTTATGGGGATAAAAAAGGATGGTGTCACGGAAAGGCTGAAGACTTCTGTTTTATGGAAGAGGAGGAAAGAAGTTAAATACATCAAGAGACTTGGGTAAACATCTGTACCCACTGTCATGTACAGAAGCTGATCCACTGATCTTTTTTAATATTAATATTTGTTAAAATTAATATTAACTTTGTTAATATCACAGTCTTCTGTGTTTAGCCTCTTCCCCAATTACCTGCTGAGTTAGTCCAGAATTGGCCACTCCCCTTAGTTTCCTTCAGAGAAAAGACTATCTCCTTGAGTCTGCTGTTGACAAGCCTATTTGAAGAAGATTAATAGGTTAATAGACAGATTCCTTAGCTTCCAGTCCTATTTTGGACTCTACTACATAATTTCTGTGTGATAGGGCAAGTCCCTTACTATCTCTGTGCCTCCGTTCCTCCATCTGTAAAATGGGGATATACTTAATTCACAGAAATTCAGCGAGACAATCAATTCATGTAATGCATGGTGAGATCTTTGCATTGAGACATTACATATGTGAAAGGTAGTATTCTCCTAATTGGATTTGGATGTTTTTTGATAATGAACTTAAGCAGTAGTCACAGTCGGCAATGCAGTAATTGGGGTAGCATTTGTACTGTGCTGGATCTCACTGATTTTCTGAGTTTCATGTCTCAATTCTATCATGATTGGCGGATACACTACATGGCCTTTATGATAGATCTTAAAATAGCTTCTTCCTACTCCCACTGCTCTCATGTATACCAAAAACTTAGAACTTGTCTACTAAAACACTGTGTGGAAAGCTAGTGTATGAACCTACCCCGCACTAGCTTACCATACACTAACTACCCACATGGACCCTGCTGACATGCCTTAACAGTTTGTTGGACTAGATCAAAGCGTTCTAACAAACTATTAAGGCATGTCAGTCGGGTCCACATGGACAGTTAGTGCATGGCAGGCTAGATTCACATCCCAGCTTGCTGCAAACTAAGCATTTGATTAGATAAGACCTTAGGTGCTCTTGCCCTCTACCCCCAAGTTACACCACTGCTAGAAAAATGGAAGTGAATTTTGAATGGGACACATTTCTCTTTTGACACTGGTGCACATCTTTTTGGATTTATGTTCTGCATTCACACTTCTGCCCTCCAAACAACATCATTTATGCCATTTCCGCCTTTGCAGGATGCCTGGATGTCTTAATTTACACCCCTCTGCCTCATGATTTTACACCAGAGTCAGATTTGCCTCAGTGTCTCCTTTCTTAGAGAAACAGACAATTATTATTGATTATTTTTATTACAGTTGCATCTAGGGGCTCCACAAGCCGCATTGTGCTAGGAGGTATGCCAGCATTTGGTAAAAAGACAATCCCCGTTCTAGAGATTTATTATAGAAAACAAAACACTAAAATTAAGCCATAGAAAATTTTATTTCCTTTAGCACAAACTTCAGAACAGTTTAAAGAGTGAAGAATTTAATAAAGGATGGTATAAGATTGAAAGTTTTGAGGGTAGTTTGCTAATTCATTTGTGTGTATACAGCTTTGTTAGTATTAGAGGAATTAACAAGACAAATGTCTCTGATCAACAGTGGAGGAAGCAAAATGCAATGAAGAATTTACATCTTAGAGCAAAGTGTTTTTTTAATCTTATCACTGGTTAGAAAAATTGTGTTGGCTATCATGACTTATTTATGGGCTCAGCAATTCAAAAATAAAATATACAAGGATGCACACCAGCTTTTTCTTGAAAGTTAAAGTTAAGGAGCAGTTTCCTGTAAGGCATCCAAACAACTGGTCAAGTTTTAGAGTTACAAACTATTAAAAATTTTCTCTTGATTTGAAACGTCCATGACTAGGGAGGTTAGGACTAAATTATCTTTTCCATCTCAGAATGAAATAGTGGATGGGGCATGAGTCAGAGTAGTGGTGATATAGAACAGTACAGTAAATGGAGAAAAAGATGTTGGGGTTTCTTGACCATAATGAGTAACTATGGAGGATCAAGTATACCATATATGAAGGGCAAAGAGGAAAGATATTGGATTCTGGCTACTATGGGCCTAGAACTGTAGGATGGTCTGTCAGTGGTGATTTTTCAGCATTTGTAAGAGTGAGATTTGGACTGAGTGAACTAGAATATGAAATCAGATTTGGTTCTGGAATACCCAAAGCCATATTGTTCACATATTTATTTAAAAGATGGTGTGAACTGTGAATGTATTTGAACCTTTATGTATTGTTGGGTGTTGCCATACACTTGGGTTTAAGACATTCAGGTTCATTAATTTTAACCCACCTCTCACGACCGCCCCCTCTGGCTGGGTGTGTCTGCGTTCTTTCAGTAAGTAGTCCTGGCCCTGGTATGGGGCATGCCCCCAGGGCTTCCTCCCTGGAGATACTACCTTCCTCCAGCCAGGCTCAGTCCTTACTCAGTCCCAGCAGCCAGCCTGGAACTCCTTCATTACTCCCCTGTCCCTGCTAGCAAACGGTCTTTGGCTCAGTCTTAGCAGTAAGCCAGGAGCCCCCGTCCCTGCCAGCAAACTGTCTTTGGTCCTGGTGCTCTTCCATCCAGGCACCCAGTTCTTCCTTCTCCAGCTCCAAGCCGCAACTAACTGCTGCTCTGTTCTGCAGCTCCTTTTATAAGAAATGACAGACATACAGAAAAAGATAATAGCCAGTTACATTCTTCTGGGGCATAGATGGGTCATCATGGATTTCTCCTCAGAAGCGCCAACTAACCCTTACAATCTCCCACATATTATACTGACTCATTAGTTCTCTTTCGATTATCATTATGAATATTACATATTATGTAATCATACAACACTGATGCTTAAACTTCAGTTGGCACAACTTTTGCTGTCCTTGCTATTTTTGTTATTTCATCTCTTTAATTGGTTTATTACCACTGATCATGCACTGATGATGCTTGCTTGACCAGGCCACTTTTACCCTTTACCCAATGTTAGGGACTCCTTTTTCTTGAACTGGCTTTTGGTAGCATATTCTATGTAATCATTGTCCTCCAATTTAAGCTCATATTATGGTCAAATCACCTTTGTCCTATACAGCAGCAGCTGTAAGCAAGTTTAATTGGTAACAAGGTCACTAAGGGCACGTCTTCACTACCCGCCAAATCAGCGGGTAGCAATCGATATATTGGGGATCGACTTATCGCGTCTAGTGAAGACGCGATAAAAATCGATCCCCGATGGCTCTTCCGTTGACTCCGGAAATCCACCGCAGCAAGAAGCGGAAGCGGAGTCGACGGCGGCGCGGCAGTTGTCGACTCGCCGCTGTCCTCACAGCCAGGTAAGTCAACCTAAAATATGCCACTACAGCTACGCTATTCACGTAGCTGAAGTGGCGGATCTTAGGTCGACCCCCCCCGTAGAGTAGACCTAGCCTAAGATAACACTCATGTCAAAACTAGGCTGAAGCCAGCAAAGTCAGTAGAGGTATCATTCAAAAGTATTAATTTAGAAATGATCCCTATATCAATTCCCAATAGTATCTTCCCTGAAGTGTTCATTTTCATATTTTTAAATTATTAGTTTCCAGTTTCTGATATTCAGAATCCAATCCATCTATGATATCCATAGATTTGTTTCCTCCTTCATGTCACTTTTTATAAGCACCAAACATGGATTAGTATATGCAGTTCTGGAGGATTGTGTAAAGAATTAATTACAGAAAAACTTAAAGAAAACAAAACCTTGGGCCCAATTCTCATCTCACACTACCCATTCAAAGTAACTCCATTGAAGATTGACGTTAAGTTATCCAGATATAAAACTTGTGTAGGTGAAAACATAAGCAGATCCATTCTTATGTTGGAGGGAGCTCAATCAAATAAGAAGCTATCACACTGTTAGATTTGGCATTAGATATTCCAAATGGAAGGAATATTTATGTAAATCTGTGCATTCTTAGGAATGTATTATTTTGACATAGCACATACTGTTGGGATGTAAGAGAAAAAAAGTACATAATATTGTAAAATATAAATATGGAATCATTTGAGACAAATAATCAAAAACAAAATTTTAACTGACTCAGTGAGTCTCCAAATTATTAATTCTCACCTGTCCTGTAAGATATCACTGAAGAAAACATTGGAGTCTGAAACTAAATGTGTTTGTATGTGGAAAACTTAGTTGTTCACTAGGGCTCTGTGTAATTTGTCCACATTTATATTCACACATTTTACATTAGGTTTAGGCATTTAGAGCTAGAAGGCACATAGTATTTGTCACTTCAATATTTAATTGGTATTAGGAAACACCTTACTAGCCTTCAACTGCAAACCCCAACCAAAGCTGGATCCTGGTTAGATCTGATTGGTTTTAAAGAAAAGTTATTGGCAGCACATTGCATTGTATCAGGTAAAATAAGTAAATGCAATAAAGGAAGTACAATTCTTACGTTATAATAATTCTTTCCCTTTATGTTGGGATATTACCTTAATGTAGTTGGATTTCTGATCCAGTTCTCATCTTATGGCTTGGCTACACTTGTGAGTTAGAGTGCATTAAAGCAACCCCAGGCGCCCTAACTCATGATGCATCCACACTGGCAAGGCACGTAGAGCACCCGGACTCCATGGCTGGAGCACTCCTGGTAATCCACCTCCATGAGAAGCATAATGCTTGCTGCACTCCGGCTGCAGCACCGTGGCACGAGTGTGGACACCCTGGTCTATTAATGCACTCTGATAGGCCTCTGGAAGTGTCCCACAATGCCTGTTCTAGCCACTCTGGTCATCACTTTGAACTCTACTGCCCCTGCCCTCAGGTGACCAACCGTCAGACCCACCCTTTAAATTCTCTGGGAATTTTGAAAATCCCCTTCCTGTTTGCTCAGCCAGGCGTGGAGTGCTGTCAGCGAATCTTTCCAGGTGAACATGCCTCCACATGCCAGGTGATCCCTAGTATGGAGCAATGGCAAGGTGCTGAACCTCATCAGTGTTTGGGAGGAGGAAGCTATGCAGTCCCAGCTGCGCTCCAGCAGTAGGAATTCCAATACCTTCGGCAGATATCAAGAGACATGATGGTAAGGGGTCATGACCGGGAGGCATTCCAGTGCAGGGTTAAAGTGAAGGAGCTGTGGAATGCCAACCACAAAGCCAGCGAGGCAAACCTCCGCTCCATTGCTGTCCCCGCAACCTGCCGTTTCTACAAAGAGCTGGATGCGATACTTGGGGGCGACCCCACCTCCAGTCCGAAGACCACCATGGACACTTCAAAGCCCAATTCAACAAGGCAGGAGGAGGAGGAAAGTGGGAGCGAGGGTGCTGAGGAGGAGGGAGACAGCCCAGCATCCCTACATGCATGCAGCCAGGAGGAAGGTAGGCAGTTGCAGCGGACGGTGCTTGGGGAAGAACAAACACCAGAGGAGGTGCCCGGTAAGCAGCTTTTATTTTGAGAAGGAAGTTGTTCGGTGCAGGCTCTTGGGGCAAGGAGGGTTAGGGCTGCATGCATGCCTAGACGCAGATTAGGGTGTTAACGTGCTCTCTCACATCGCAGTAATCGGCTTCAGTGATCTCTTCAAAGGTCTCATGCAGAAGCTGGGCAATCCGCTTGCGCAGGTTCCTTGGCAGAGCTACTGTGCTCCTTGTCCCAGTAAGGCTAACATGTCCGCACCACTGTTCCATGACAGGCAAGGGGGACTATTGCTGCACACAGGCAAGCTGCATATGGGCCAGGGCAGAAGTCGCATTGTAGTAGAAGACCCTCCCTTGCTTCCCAGGTCACCCTCAGGAGTGAGATATCTTCCAGTGGCGAACTCATCCTGTGGAAAATGTGGGGACAGTGTTCAGTATAGGGGCCTCCTGCAGCTGTTGGCTCTTCCCGAGGCACAGAACCCCAGAGGACAGTATGGCCATGAAACAATCAGTCCCTCTTGCCCCTGTGCTTACTCACCATTTTGGGGCTCCTGTGGGTTCATAGAATATCAGGGTTGGAAGGGACCTCAGGAGGTCATCTAGACCAATCCCCAACTAAATCATCCCAGCCAGGGCTTTGTCAAGCCTGACCTTAAAAACCTCTAAGGAAGGAGATTCCATCACCCCCTTAGGTAACCCATTCCAGTGCTTCACCACCCTCCTAGTGAAAATTTATTTCCTAATATCCAACCTAAGTTGGGTTATGTGTGCTCGCTTTGGGACGGGCAATTTCTGCTATTGTGTACACTGTGTTTGTCTTTAAGTGTGGCTGAATCATTGCTCTGTCTGGGGTGAACAATGCTGCCTCTGTTAAGTGTTGCATTTTGGCTTTACAGATGCAACCTTGAGATCCCAGCCATCCTTGTTATCAACAGCTGAAAGACTCCAAAGAATCAGGAAGCGGACGGATACAGGCGCTCGTAGCAATGCAGGTGTGTGGCAGGGCAGGGGTAAAACCCCTTTAAAGCCCTGCCAAAATGCTGGCTACAGCCTGCTCTCTGGCCAATAGGCCAGGTGTAGAGATGCAGGTACTCAGCAGGGAGCCCAGCTGCAAGCCCTAATGAGAGCTGGCTCAGACAAACATACTGGGCTACGTAGTGACAGCTGGGCTGGGGCAGGAGAGGGCTATAAAAGCCCTGGGCAAACCTCAGTGGGGAGGCTAGCCTGGGAGGAGACAGGAGGGCAGTATCTCTGTCTCCTTTCCAACAAGGAAGCCTCAAGGGCCAGGAGACCCTAGGGAGGGTCTGTGGGGCACTAACTGTTGGGGGATCTGGGAATTGCACTGTAAATAAAGACACTGGGGTGATTCAACAAAAGAGGGAATGAACACTCTTTATTAAACCAGCCTAAACACAGGGTGCAGGCACAAAAGTGGGAGAGCCTGCGCCAACTCTGTGACAAGGTGGAACACTTCTGTGCACACCCCTCCTCCCCCCGCAGCCCTTGTCCCAAAACCTTGTGCCCCCATGTCACCGCCAACCCACTTTCCACAACATCTGGGCTCTTATCGTCACCAGCTGCCTCCAACACACGTAGCTTCACCACCCAGCCCTGCAAACTGACTCTTACCCACTGCACTCAACCCCCATCACCATGCATTTTAGCCAGCCTGAAGTGCAGCACTCATTGCACGGCACTCCAGCCAGGAAGGCTGAGTATGATACCAGGACATACGCAAATCTGTGATTGTCCCGTTCCTCACCCCACCCCCTTCCCTCGTTCCAAACAGCACAGATGTGTCATGCCCTTTCGGTTTCCCAAACAGTTGTGTTTCATGTCAAGAAATTAATTTTTTGGCTTTGAAAACATTCTTTATTATTGCATTAAGTAAAAGATACCGTAGCCCAGGAAAGCAACAGGCACTGCAAGTCAGTGCATTATATGTAGCAAACAGATTCCTACTAACATTGGAACCACAGCACTTCACCAGTAATGTTTTTGCACGGGAGTTGCTTTCAGCCTCAAATTGCTCCCTTGCAGCCCCACGCTGGGCCCCTCTAATAGCCCTGCTCTCTGGCTGTTCAAATTCAGCCTTCAGGTGTTGAACCTCTGAGGTACATGCCTCAGTGAATCTTTCACCCTTCCCTTCACAAATGTTATGGAGGGCACAGCACATGGATAGAACTGCGGGGATGCTGTCATCAGCCAGGTCCAGCTTCCCATACAGACAGCGCCAGCAGCACTTTAAATGGCCAAAAGCACACTCCACAGTCATTCTGCACTGACTCAGCCTGTTGTTGAACGGCTCCTTGCTGCTATCAAGGCTCCCTGTGTAGGGTTTCATGAGCCACAGCATTAAAGGGTAAGTGGGGTCTCCAAGGATCACAATGGACATTTCGACTTCCCCTACAGTGATCTTCTGGTCTGCGAAGAAAATCCCGGCTTGTAGTTTGCTGAACAGGCCTGTGTTCCAAAAGATGCGTGTGTCATGCATCTTTGCAGACCAGCCTGCGTTAATGTCAATGAAACACCCCCACGGTGATCCACAAGTGCCTGGAGAACCATAGAGAAATACCCCTTCCAATTTATGTACTTGGAGGCTAGGTGGGCTGGTGCCAGAACTGGAATATGCATCCCATCTATCGCTCCTCCAGTTAGGGAAATCCATTTGTGCAAAACCAGCCACAATGTCATGCACGTTACCCAGAGTCACGGTTCTTCTGAGCAGGATGCAATTAATGGTCCTGCAAACTTGCATCAACATGATTCCAACAGTCAACTTTCCCACTCCAAACTGGTTAGCGACCAATCAGTAGCTGTCTGGAGCCAGCTTCCAGATTGCAATAGCCACCCGCTTCTCCTCCGGTAGGGCAGCTCTCAATCTCATGTCCTTGCACCGCAGGGTGGGGGTGAGCTCAGTATGCAGTCCCATTAAAGTGGCTTTTCTCATCTGAAAGTTCTGCAGCCACTGCTCGTCATCCCAAACTTACATGACTATGTGATCCCACCACTCAATGCTTGTTTCCCGAGGCCAAAAGCAGTGTTCTACTGTCGTGAGCATGTCCACGAATGCCACAAGCAAACTCATGTTGTATGTGTTATGCGAGTCGACATCATCATCTGACTCCTCACTGTCAGTTTGTAGCTTAAGGAGTAACTTGACTGCAATTCGTGACGTGCTCACGGGACCCATCAGCATATTCCTTAGCAGTTCGGGATCCACTCCCACAGACCAAAAGGGAAGACAGATTGCGCAGTACAAAAAATGTTGAAAGATGGCGCCAAATGTGGACGGAAGCACAGAGATTGCTGGGATGCGAAGCGATGCCTCACGGGGCATTGGAACAGGACCCAGAATGCCCCGTCCCACCGCCCCTTTCCCACAAGTCACAGCGCCAGAATGGGAAGAGGTGCTCTGTGGGATAGCTGCCCATAATGCACCACTCCCAATGCTGCTGCAAGTGCCGCAAATGTGGCCACGCCAGTGCGCTTGCAGCTGATTGTGTGAACAGACTGCAGCGCTTTCCCTGCTGTGGTCTCAGAGCGTTGGTTTAACTCATAGTACTCTACATCTGCAAGTGTAGCCATGCCCTTGCTTTCCAGAGGTAAAGCACAATCCAGTTGTTCAGGAAAACAAAAAGGAGCTTTACATACCTTTGGAACTGAGGGCATGTCTACATTTGTCAGGGATCAATACTGCTGCGATCGATGCAGTGATTTAGCGAGTATAGTGAAGACCTACTAAATCGACTGCAGAGCACTCTCTGGTTGACTCCAGTACTCCACCAGAATGAGAGGAGTAAGGTAAGTTGACTGGAGAGCGTCTCCCGTTGACACAGCGCAGTGTAGACACCACAGTAAGTAGACCTAAGCTAGGTCAACTCCAGCTAAGTTATTCATATAGCCGGAGTAGCGTAACTTAGATCAGCTTACCCTGATAGTGTAGACAAGACCTAACTTACAAAATAACAAGCAAGCATTCAGAACATGCACATCTTACTATGAATATTTACATTTTTATAATATTTTAATTTTTCCTCTTTATTGCTCCCTTTCCCTGAAACTTTTGGCGAACATTCATTTTGTGTGTGTGTGTGTGTGTTTTCATATACATAATTTGTAGATATAATCATTTGTTTCTTGAAATATTTTTAGGCTATAACTATATTTTGTCAAATGAAGTTACCTAATCAGAAGGAATATGGTTTAGTCTGATAAACATTGCCAACACTGCAAACATTGCCAATATTGCAACTTTAGGTGCCAGTTCAGGAAAACTCCCTTATTCAGTAAGAGTGTTTAAGAACATGCACAACTTAAGCACATGTTTAAGTCTCATTGAAGTCAATGGGATTGAAGCGCACGCTGAAGTATTTCCTGCATAAGCACATAAGTGCTTTCTGAAAAGCGCCTGACGCAGTTCAAAACTAAACTCTATTTTATGCACAGCTGAATCAGTAGATAAAGTAAAATATGACAGAAGCTCAGATTAATGAGAGATCCCACATTCTATTATCCAAATATTAATACAGAGCAGCTGACTCAGACCCACTGAATCCACATTTACGGTATACTATTGCCCAACAGGAGTCTCATTATCCCTTCTGTTTCTATGAAGTTTGCCTCTGCAGGGAAACACAAGCTCAGTGCTTTGTACAAAGGTTCATTCAAGCCTGTTTTATGTTTGTTCCTTTCTTGATAGCACACTCTTCTTTTCTGTTAGGAGACACTGCTGTGGCTTATGGCCACATAGGCCTGTGGGTAATACAGCTTTTTCCCCAAGTACTCCATGCGGGATTCTTGCAGTTCAGATAAATAATATCTATTATTCATTTTAAACCACCATGATGTAACAAAGTGACAGTTGTTTTCCAGGAAAAGTAAGTAGTAATACAGCCTGTACTGGGATGCTGACATCCACATTCAAACCATATCAAAAATAATTGCATGAAAGAGTTTAACTAGGATTTTGGTGAATGTTTAACCAATTTGAATGTCTACATTAAAAATAGAGACTTCATAAAGATTTGACATTAGGCATTGTACATACATCACTGCAAAACAGTATATCACATTTAAAAAAACCCCAGAGGGCTAGAAGATGATTTATATGTCACCTTAACTGTACTCAGTGCGGTTCTTCCAAAGAGGATATTATTAAAATACTATCAGAATCTTCCACACAATAACAGTGGAAGTTAAAGTACACTAGTGTAGAATTCACTAAGAGTACACGTGTCTTTCTTAAAGTTACTAGGGCAAGGCTTCAATTGCTTGCAGGAAATTTGAATTTAGCAGTTGCTGCCACAGTCCCAGATACTGTCATATTGGTAGCATGAACTGGCTACTGTTGGGATGCTTCATTCCAAGTGAGTGGTAAAATGCAAGTACTCTTGCATTTGAAAAAAGCTATTCCATGTACTACACCTGCCAGATTCTTATAGTCCATGAAAATTCTACAATAGTGTGGGATGACATCATACCAGGAATCTGATATACACTGTAACACATCTAGTTTTACTATTGTTATATCTCTTTTGCAACCTTCATATCTCTTTGCACGCTAGAAGGCAGACATGGCTAATTGGTTTCCTGGATTGCTAGGATTTGCTTGGAAACCCAGGTGTGACATTTCTCGGATATTCTGACTTCACACACGTTACTCCTTTTCTTCCCTTTGCATGCAACTCTAACAAGAATTTGGCCCAAACGCTTAATACTTAGGGTGTTATGCTCTTTTTATTGAATATGAATGCATTTCATTACTATTCATTGTAGTTATACAGGAGTGGAGTGGGGAGACGATTTAGCGTCAATCAGCTGGCAAAAATGAAATGTCTATACGCCTTTGTTATTGCCATGGTCGTTATATGCCTTAATGTGTGCACATCTTTTCCCCTCATTTAGCAGGTAGGCTTCCTATTTTTTCCCCAAGAGTGCTTTATTATGTGCACGAATTTTCTGTGGTAGTGTGCCAAATTCCCAGTGGCATAAATTGGTGCACATATGTGGACTTCATTGTAGTTGCATTCATTTACACCAGCTGAGGATCTAACCCTATATATTTTTAATTTGATGCATAAGGAAAAAATAATTTAAGAAAATATTTATTTCTTCACAGGTAAATAAATATATGTGGTTTGTTGAATATTTACAGAAAAGTTTTATTTTAAACCTAACGAATGGACTGATAGCTTTTCTTCCTGATCCATGGGGAATAAACTACATGCCAATATAGAAGTCCTTTATTTTGACACTTGATCATTTCATGGTAGCAAAATCAATTCTAAAATGCCACTGATTAGATTCAATGTCTTTTTTCCACTCCAATCTACTAAATTACTAAAAAAGGGCCAGGGTTTAAATACTTTAGAGATCTCCAGAAATCTCCAGTTGAAACAGATATGAGACTGACACAGTCACAGTGCAAGCCCCTTGATAACCTTAAATTAATCTCTGTCCATTGATAGGTATCCTATACAGCTAGCCACTTTAAACCAAAAGTGCCCAACAGTCTATCCCTCCACTTTTCCCACTAACTCAAATACCAAGAATTTTGTTGCACTACACAGCCTAATTTTTATTTTCTACTTACAATACTTTCTAAAGCTTCATTTTAGAGAAGCTTTTAGAATTTTGGATTGACTATATGACATCAGTGAGCTAATTAATACTAAAATGAATATTTATCCACATTAAATCCAATCAGAGAGATAAAAATTCATGGATGAGTATAATCCAGTCATTGGATTGTAACCATTTTCTTCAATGACTAGGGATGCCGGTATCCCTTACCATCTGTCACAGGGCACCTCCGTCACTACCCGGTTAACCTCACTGCCGGCCAGTTCAGATGTTCTAGTTCTCTCTCTCTCTCTCTCTCTCTCTCTCTCTCTTTCTTTCTCTCACACACCCACTGTTTATCTTTCACCATGGTGTGTATTTATTCCCTTCTTATATAGTAGTACTATGCAACACAGGCTTACAGCAAGGGTAGGCTTCCGGGCTGCCCTCACTCCCCAGCTCACCCACAGCTTCCTTCTGGGCTCCTCCAGAGCTGCCCCTTGCTTCCTGTTTCTGCCCCAATTATCTTGTTAGCCCAGTGATTGTCACCAAAGTGTTCACAATCCCCTAACAAAATTGCCCTTAGCTGGGCCTGCAGCCTTCTCCAGGCTGCAGCAGTGTCAGTGAGCAGGATGCTGCTGATAGCACCTTGTCACACAGTCCCTAAGCCTTATTACTGGTGAGCGAGGCAGGTTTTTCACTTCAAAGAAATTAATCAACATCTAAATGCAGTAGTTACCATAAGAGACAAAAAACAGCATGAATGGCCTATAACTGCATTCAAGAGATTTCAACTGCTTTTCAGTTGATTAAACGGCAGATTCTGCTGCTCTAACACTGAATGAAATCCTGGCCTCACTGCAATCAATCCCTTACTCTGAGAGCTGAGTTCAGTCATGAAATCAGGTACTAATCAATGTGAGTAAAGTCAACAGAATCTAGCTCTAATTTTGCTATGTATTTTTTGTCCTGTTTTCCCTAAGCCAGTCCACTGTATGAAAACATTAGCAGCTAATAAAAATATAAATCAAGGGCAGATTGCCACATGACAGAACAGTAAATTCTAAGAGCAAAAGCCTAAAACAGCATGTGAATTCAGCGTTTTATATATTTAAGTCTATATTTCACATTTAGGATACAGGAGAGAGAAAATTAACATGGGACATGCAGCTTTTTATTCTTTCTGCATCCTCATCGATAATTGTTTAAACTTTTTACCTAAGTGATTTCTAACGTGGATCATATTTGTTATACTGAAACATTTTAATATAAATAATCTCTCTGGCTTTATCATCTCTAAACATAGTACCAAGAACTAGACTTTTAAACTATATGAATACCAATATCGGGCTGAGGACATAGGTCTAGCTGATCCTAAATTCCATCAGCAAATTCCAGTCTCCTCAGTCTGTGATAAGTAGACACATTAAACATGTGCATTACTTTCCTCTGTAGTGATTCAAAGTTTCAGAGTTTGCAGAAATATATTCAAATCCTCATGCACCCAGACAAATGTATGCAGGAGACTTGTGCATTAGGGGCTCCATCCTGCCAGATACTGAGCACTGTCCCTCTGATCAACAAAGCACTTTCAACATATGCTTAGCAGTAAGCATGGGACTAATCACAATAAAGACAGTGGGAGTACTCATGTACTTAAGTTCTGTGTCAGATGAAGGCCAGAGATGAAGGCAGCACCTTACAGGACTGAGCCATGGGACATCACGGCAGAGTACTGGAAGATGAACACTTTAGCAAAAGAGATGTTGACAGTTAATCTGACACATACATTATTTTAAATTTCTGAGCTTTGCATTGTAATCCTGAGGGCAGAACTGAAAGATATATAGACACTGTCAGATCAGATCAGACCAACAGTCCAATTTGTATTACAGTATATCTGTCTCTGATAGTGGCCAGTACCAGAGACTTCAGAGGAGAATATAAGACCCCTTTGGTGGACAATTATGCAATAACATGCTTATGAGGAAGTTTCTTCCTAAACTCTAGACAGCGAGTGTGCCAGAATGTGCTTTGAGAAGCACAACTGAACAAAGATTTCTAAAGTGGGTGGCTTAATCTGAAAACCATCTATGGAAAAAAAGCATTTGAACATTCCATGGGTATTCTCTCTCATAGGATTTCTCTATCATGTTTGCTCCGTTTACAAAATGCTTTCTCTAACAGCCTGCCCTTCAAACTGAGCCTGGGCCCTCTGAGTCAAGCTGGGGTCTTCCCTTCTCACACACCATTTCACCAGGGCCACCAAGAGGATTCACGGGGCCTGGGGCAAAGCAATTTTAGGGGCCCTTCCATAAAAAAAAGTTGCAATACTATAGAATACTATATTCTCGTGGGGGTCCCTGCGGGGCCCGGGGCCTGGGGCAAATTGCCCCACTTGCCCCACCCCCACCCCCACCCCCGGGCGGCCCTGCATTTCACACAACAAACGTCTGCAAGCCAAATTATGCTCTCAGTGACACCTGTGTAAAGAACTCCACAAACCCATAAAAGGTATTTAATAAACTGCTTTGTCAATGTATCTGAAAGAGTAGAATGCAGCATGTGGTGTTCAGTAATCACTCTGGGACCAGGGTTCTTGAAAGAGATCCTTTTTATTCCCAATTGTTTCTGCATAATAGAACATGGACTTCTGCAATGCCCCTCCCCCAGACTTCCTGTCTGGGAAACTAAAACACTTAAATGTATAGTTTCCCCAACCCCCTATAGCTAGCCTGCTCTCAGCTGTGTTGACTCTTCAGTGGCCAATGGGATTAAAATGTATTTTTATCATTCATATAATTAAATGTGACTATCTACACACAGGGCTCAGGATTTGTTGCGTAGGAAGGTGCCCTTTTGACATTGTCCATTTTCAGACTAGAGCATCATTGTAAACACCATAGGCTCTAGCCATATTAGACAGTACTACCTCATCAGCTAGGGCCCACTTATGCCCTGTTCATACACAATTATGCAGGCAAGAAAAGTCCCCAATAGCCACATGGGATCTTCTCTGATTGCAGGTACAAGACAAAGAGCAGAGACTTTGCATCTGATATCCTTACCATCACCCTGGAAAACAAGTGGCTGGGTAAAGGGGGAAAACACTGGGCTCTGGGTACATACTACCCTTCACATAGGGCTCAATCTAGTCCTAAACACATTCATTTTATCAGAAAACAAAACATTTTCGGGAGGAATTTTCAGCACTTAGGCATTTATGAATGTCAATTTATAATAGCAACCAGGGCCAGCTCCAGGCACCAGCTTGTCAAGCAGTGCTTGGGGAGGCTGCTCCAGAGAGGAGCGGCACGTCCAGGTATTCGGCGGACGGTCTCTCACTCCGCCTGGGAGCGAAGGACCTCCCACCGAACTGCCGCCACAGATCGTGATCGCGGCTTTTTTGTTTGTTTTGGGGTGTTTTTGTTTTTGTTTTTGTTTTGGCTGCTTGGGGCAGCCAAAACCCTGGAACTGGCCCTGATAGCAACCCTCCATAAATTAAAAATGAGATCATCTTGCTGCAGTCCTCCCTAGAACAGGCCTTCCAATAGAATCTGTTAGAGTCTTTAGACAAATTTGTCCAAGCCTTGTGATTTATAGTTAGGCAACTATTCCAAGTAATTTACCTATGGTATATTGAGATTTGCATTGCATCTATTTACTTGGTTTAGCAATTGGCCAAAACATCTGAATTACAGAGGATCCACATGATTATTTTATCTAGGTTCTCATTTATGGGCTTATTTTTTTGTTCATTTCAAAGGCAAATTCTGCATTACTCTTATTGCCTCATTTATAGCTACAGCTTCAACAAAATCTTTATGAACTTTTTAATTTGGTGGTAAGAGCTAAGTGATTTTATTTTGCATAGAATTTAAACTGAAATTTTCATTCCTTCGATAACAACGTATTTCTTGTGGTAGAGCATTTAAAGATATACCAATCCTCTCTGTACATTTCTTCAGAGTTTTGGCTTCAAATATCGTATATTCAGTCTCTATTTAAATGATTTACTGGCAGACTCAAAAAATTCACTGCCCCAATCTGGTGCTGCAGTCTAATAATTCTTTTATATAGAATTGTAATGTCTTTTAGCTCAAATCCAATGCTGTACTTGAAATACCTTCAAGACGATTTATGCACATATTACACATCAATATATGGAATGTGTCCGTTCCAAGTTAATTTCTTCTGAAACCATGTTCCTTTTTAACTATTCAAATTTTTTGGAACACAGTAGTTCGTTCAATAGAAGCCAAGACATGATTTAATATTACCCTGCATGTTTCTTGTGTAAACACTATTGCACTGATTTATTTGAGAAATCCTGGAATCCTGTTTTAACTTAACTTACTGCTATAGTTCATCCAGCACTTTTGGTATTGAGCAATTTATCAATGAGCTGTGTTTGGACAGTTCTTACTATTATTTTAATATGATTCAAGTGTCAATTTCCTAGACTGTCAAAGTCTTATGCCCTCCTGCATTTTCCTAGCCGTACAGTATTGTTGTGTTCTTAACTAAGTGCATACATTCTTTTGTTCAGATAAACTCAGAAGTGTATAACTTTCTGCAAAGTTTGAGCATACATTGGCATGAAAAAGGTTCTTGCTGCAGGCAAAATAATCATACTTCTGGCAGGTTTACAGAAAAGCAAGACACTTACATTTTCACCTCAGGTGGTTTGTGAAAAAAAAAGGCATTTTTTGCAGATGGAAAACTGTCATTGTACCAGGACAAGCTGTGTTTGCTGATGGAAATGAAAACATTTTGCTCTCTGTCAAACCTGGGAATACTGGAGGAAATCATAGTTTTCACTTGTGAATACTCAAAACAGAAGCCAGCAGTTTAATTGAGTTTTACCTGAGTGTTGTCAGATGCTACCTGTGTGGTGCTCTGCTTTCTCCTATGTTGATATCACTCGGCTGCGTGTGTGTGTTCCCTCTGTGTGCTGCTCAGCTCTGCGCAGATAGCTGACACAGCAGACCCGAAGAGAACCCCCAATAACCACAGAGTCTAGTAAGAAGCAAAGTCACGTCGACTAGGTTTATTGCGACCTTGGACACAATTGCAGTTCCCAGTAGATTACTTAGTCTACCGAGCATACTACAAGAAAGTGCCTCTTGGCAATGGACCCGGCTCAGTCAGTGGCGGGACTTTCCACTGCCCCCTCGGCCGGACAAAGACACCACCCCAGGGATACATTCTTATACACAGGTACAAACAAGTTACACATCACTCCTGGCATATTGAGGTGCAACTCCTTCTACGTAGCAAGGTGCCGCCTCTCACCTTGTACAGATTGGTTTGATCAAAACAACACTATCCATCATATTCTCCTTTTGGCCCTGTTATTGGGATGGGTCAGCCTGTTCCTTGTTGTGTGTGGAATGTACAAGTATGCGAACGTTCTGATATTTGGTGTCCAGTACCTTTTAGGTATGTCTCTTTCTGAGCTATGTCTGTGCTACTGAAGTCCTCAACTTGTGGTTTAAAGACTTCAAGGTGCAGAGAATCCTCCATAGATTCATAGATTCTAGGACTGGAGGGAACCTCGAGAGGTCATCGAGTCCAGTCCCCTGCCCACATGGCAGGACCAAATACTGTCTAGACCATCCCTGATAGACATTTATCTAACCTACTCTCAAATATCTCCATAGATGGAGATTCTACAACCTCGCTAGGCAATTTATTCCAGTGTTTAACCACCCTGACAGTTAGGAACTTTTTCCTAATGTCCAACTTAGACCTCCCTTGCTGCAGTTTAAACCCATTGCTTCTTGTTCTATCCTTAGAGGCTAAGTTGAACAAGTTTTCTCCCTCCTCCTTATGACACTCTTTTAGATAGCAGTTTTCAGGTATCATGTCCCCTCTCAGTCTTCTCTTTTCCAAACTAAACAAACCCAATTCTTTCAGCCTTCCTTTATAGGTCATGTTCTCAAGACCTTTAATCATTCTTGTAGCTCTTCTCTGGACCCCTTCCAATTTCTCCACATCTTTCTTGAAATGCGGTGCCCAGAACTGGACACAATACTCCAACTGAGGCCTAACCAGAGCAGAGTAGAGCAGAAGAATGACTTCTCGTGTCTTGCTCACAACACACCTGTTAATACATCCCAGAATCATGTTTGCTTTTTTTGCAACAGCATCACACTGTTGACTCATATTTATCTTGTGGTCCACTATAACCCCTAGATCCCTTTCTGCCGTACTCCTTCCTAGACAGTCTCTTCCCATTCTGTATGTGTGAAACTGATTTTTTCTTCCTAAGTGGAGCACTTTGCATTTGTCTTTGTTAAACTTCATCCTGTTTAACTCAGACCATTTCTCCAATTTGTCCAGATCATTTTGAATTATGACCCTGTCCTCCAAAGCAGTTGCAATCCCTCCCAGTTTGGTATCATCCACAAACTTAATAAGCGTACTTTCTATGCCAATATCTAAGTCGTTAATGAAGATATTGAACAGAGCCGGTCCCAAAACAGACCCTTGCGGAACCCCACTCGTTATGCCTTTCCAGCAGGATTGGGAACCATTAATAACAGCAAGTGACCCATGCTCCACACTGCAGAGGAAGGTGAAAACTCCCCAGGGCCTCTGCCAATCTGCCCTGGAGGAAAATTCTTTCCTGACCCCAAATATGGCGATCAGATAAATCCTGAGCATGTGGGCAAGACTCACCAGCCAGACACCCAGGAAAGAATTCTCTGTAGTAACTCAGATCCCACCCCATCTAACATCTCATCACAGACCATTGGGCATATTTACTGCTGATAGTCAAAGATCAGTTAATTGCCAAAATTAGGCTATCCCATCATACCATTCCTTCCATAAACTTATCAAGCTTAGTTCTTGAAGCCAGATATGTCTTTTGCCTCCACTGCTCCCCTTGGAAGGCTGTTCCAGAACTTCACTCCTCTGATGGTTAGAAACCTTCATCTAATTTCAAGTCTAAACTTCCTGATGGCCAGTTTATATCCATTTGTTCTTGTGTCCACATTGGTACTGAGCTTAAATAATTCCTCTCCCTCCCTGGTATTTATCCCTCTGATATATTTATAGAGAGCAATCATATCTCCCCACAGCCTTCTTTTGGTTAGGCTAAACAAGCCAAAATCTTTGAGTCTCCTTTCATAAGACAGGTTTTCCATTCCTCGGATCATCCTAGTAGCCCTTCTCTGTACCTGTTCTAGTTTGAATTCATCCTTCTTAAACATGGGAGACCAGAACTGCACACAATATTCCAGGTGAGGTCTCACCAGTGCCTTGTACAATGGTATTAACACCTCCTTATCTCTACTGGAAATACCTCACCTGATGCATCCCAAGACCATTAGCTTTTTTCACAGCCACATCACATTGGTGGCTCATAGTCATCCTGTGATCAACCAATACTCTGAGGTCCTTCTCCTCCTCTGTTACTTCCAAGTGATGCGTCCCCAGTTTATAACAAAAATTCTTGTTATTAATCTCTAAATGCATGACCTTGCACTTTTCACTATTAAATTTCATCCTATTACTTTTACTCCAGTTTACAAGGTCATCCAGATCTTCCTGTAGGATATCCCGGCCCCAATCTGTATTGGCAATATCTCCAAGCTTCGTGCCATCTGCAAACTTTATTAGCACATTCCCACTTTTTGTGCTAAGGTCAGTAATAAAAAGATTAAATAAGATTGGTCCCAAAACCAATCCCTGAGGAACTCCACTAGTAACCTCCTTCCAGCCTGACAGTTTACCTTTCAGAATGACCCGTTGTAATCTCCCCTTTAACCGGTTCCTTATCCACCTTTCAATTTTCATTTTGATCCCCATCTTTTCCAATTTAGCTAATAATTCCCCATGTGGAACTGTATCAAATGCCTTACTGAAATCGAGGTAAATTAGATCCACTGCGTTTCCTTTGTCTAAAAAAACTGTTACCTTCTCAAATAAGATCAGGTTCGTTTGGTACGATCTACCTTTTTTAAAACCATGTTGTATTTTGTCCCAATTACAATTGACTCCAATGTCCTTAACTTTCTCCTTCAAATTTTTTTCCAAGACCTTGCATACTACAGATGTCAAACTAACAGGCCTGTAGTTACCCGGATCACTTTTTTTTCCGCTTTCTTAAAAATAGGCACTATGTTAGCAATTCTCCAGTCATACGGTACAACCCCTGAGTTTACATATTCATTAAAAATTCTTGCTAATGGGCTTGCAATTTCATGTGCCAGTTCCTTTAATATTCTTGGATGAAGATTATCTGGGCCCCCCAATTTAGTCCCATTAAGCTGTTCGAGTTTGGCTTCAACCTCGGATGTGGTAATATCTATCTCCATATCCTCATTCCCATTTGTTATCCTACCATTATCCCTAAGCTCCTCATTAGCTTCATTAAAGACCGAGGCAAAGTATTTGTTTAGATATTGGGCCATGCCTAAATTATCCTTAACCTCCACTCCATCCTCAGTGTTTAGCAGTCCCACTTCTTCTTTCTTTGTTTTCTTCTTATTTATATGGCTATAGAACCTTTTACTATTGGTTTTAATTTCCTTTGCAAGGTCCAAGTCTACATGGCTTTTCGCCTTTCCCACTTTATCCCTACGTGTTCTGACCTCAAGAAGGTACCTTTCCTTGCTGATGCTTCCCATCTTCCACTCCTTGTAGGGTTTCTGCTTTTTCTTAATCATCTCTTTGAGATGCTTGCTCATTCAGCTTGGTTTACAGCTCCTGCCTATGAGTTTTTTCTTCTTTCTTTCAATGCAGGCTTCTGATTCTTTCTGCAACCTTGACTTGAAGTAAATCCAGGCCTCCCCCGCCTTTAGATTCACAAGTTCTTCAGTCCAATCCACTTCCCTAACTAATTTCCTGAATTTTTTAAATTAGCCCTTTTGTAATCAAAAACCCTAGTTTTGTTTATCCTTCCATTTAGTTTGAACTGAATTAGCTCATAATCACTCGAACCAAGCTGCAGTGATCTTCTTTAGTCATCAAATCACAGGCTAAGTAATACAAATTTCCCTCTTTTTGATCTTAAAACTGAATTGAGAACTACCCAGACTGAATTTACACAGCCAGTGAGTCGAATTGTTTTTTTTTTAATGCTGATTAATGTAAGTAGAAAATAATCTCCCACTAACTGTCTCTTAATTAGAGCAGGATGAATAATGGATTTTTCAGTTCACTGGCAATTAAAAAAATAATTTGGGGTCAAACAAGACATCTTGCTTGACCTGAAACAAAATATTTCATTTTAATTAAACATTTTATATTTTCAATTTTTAACAAATAAAACTGAAGGACATTTCTAAACAAAAAGTCTCAAACTGAAAAATTAAAACATTTCATTTTGAAACAAAATGTTTTGGACTTCTATGGCGCTCTGTATGAATGCACAAAATGTTTTGGTGTCGCTGAATCTCCATTTTTCATAGAGAAAATGTCTTGGCCAAAATAGTCACCCAGCTCTGCTCTCAAATTGGTTTTCTCTTACTAAGGTAATCTGAGAAAGACCTTAAAGAAAGTCTTCTCTAATTTGATTTGTCACATTTTATATATGAATAACAATTGCATTCTACAATCTTTTTCTAATTTATTCAAATATTTGTTGGGGTTTTCTTAATTTATTTCATTAAATATCAGAGAAAACCATTAACTTTTGGCATACAAATATTATGTATGAGGGGAAAGCTATTAAAAAGGAAATATTGACTACTGAGGGACCAACAATGAAATCAAAATGCCTTTCATATTCATACTACCAGGAATTCATATATTAGCATCCTCTGAGAAGGGTAAAAATAATTAATTACTGTACTAAACTCTGGTCCCATTGAAGTCATTAGGAATTTTGCTAGGGTCTTCAATAGGACCCAAATTTGGCTATGTGAAAATTTAAGGAGGATTTAATAAATAAATAAATAAATAAACACACTTCTGAACTGCAAACTGAGTTTTTGGTGAAAGTCATAGGACACTTATCTATTTTATGCTCTCAGTAGGGTCCTACCAAATTCACGGCCATGAAAAACGCATCACGGACCATGCAATCTTGTCTGTCCCCCCGTGAAATCTGATCTTTTGTGTGCTTTTACCTTATACTACACAGATTTCATGGGGGAGACTAGAATTTCTCAAAGTGGGGGTTCTGACCCAAAAGGGAGTTGCAGGGGAGTCACAAGATTATTTTAGGGGGGTTGTGGTATTGCCACCCTTCTTCTATGGTGCCTTCAGAGTTGGGCAGCAGGAGAACGGTGGCTGTTGGACAGGTGCCCAGCTCTGAAGGCAGGGCCTCACCAGCAGCAGTGCAGAAGTAATGGTGGCAATACTGTACCATGCCACCCTCACTCCTGTGTGGCTGCCCTCAGATCTGGGCAGCCGGAGAGTGGTGGCTGCTTACTGAGGGCCCAGCTCTACAGACAGCAGTACAGAATGGTGGCAATACCATACCATGCCATCCTTACTTCTACGCTGCTGCCTGCGGCGGCTCTGCCTTCAGATCTGGGCTTACAGCCAAGCAGCCACTGCTCTCCAGCTGCCCAGCTCTGAAGGCAGTGCTGCCGCCAGCAGCAGCAGCACAGAAGTAAGGGTAGCAGTACTGCAACACCCCCTACAATAACTTTGTGATTCCCCCCGACAATTCCTTTTTGGATCAAGACCCCTAGAATTACAACACTGTGAAATTTCAGATTTAAATGGCTGAAATCATGAAATTTACTATTTTAAAATTCCTGTAACTGTGAAAATGACCAAAATGGACTGTGAATTTGGTAGGGCCCTAGCTATCCGTATACACCCACTTGAACTTTTTGGCATGCATTGAGATTCTAGGCATTAGACTGAAGGGAAAGGGGGAATATGTATGGAAATCTCCAAAGGAACCAAAGATGATTAACTAAGTGACAACTATGAGGATATAAATAATAGAATCATAGGGTTAGAAGGGACCACAAGTGTCTAGTTTAGCCCCCTGCCAACATGCAGGATTTGTTGTGTATAAACTATCCAAGACAGATGGCTATCTAGCCTCCTTTTGGAAACCTCCAGTGAAGGACCTTCCCCAACTCCTTAGGCAGTATGTTCTATTGTCCTACTGTTCTTACAGTTAGGAAGTTTTTCTTGAGATTTAATCTAAATCTGCTATGCTGTAGTTTGAACCATTACCTCTTGTCCTGCCCTCTGTGGCAAGAAAGAACGTTTCTCTATCTTTTTTATGGCAGCCTTTCAAGTATATGAAGACCTCTATTATGTCCCCCTGAATCTCCTCTTTTCCAAACTAAACATAAGCAGGTTCCATCAGTCTTTGCTCATATGGCTTACATTCCATCCCTTTGATCATGTTTGTCTTTTTTAGTCTAAAATTTAAAGGTTGTAAACACCGAAGAGGATGAGGAATTGTTTAGCATAGCTGTCAAGGCTGGATCCCCACTTTGAACTTTAGGGTACAAATGTAGGGGCCTGCATGAAAACTTCTAAGCTTAACTACCAGCTTAGCTCTGGTTCCGCTGCCACCATTTCAAGGCTAATTTCCTTCCCTGGGAAGCCTTGAAAAACCTTCACCAATTCCCTGGTGAATACAGATCCAAACCCCTTGGATCTTAAAACAAGGAGAAATTAACCATCCCCCCTCCTTCCTCCCACCAACTCCTGGTGAATACAGATCCAACCCCCTTGGATCTAAAACAAGGAGAAATTAACCATTCCCCTCCTTCCTCCCACCAACTCCTGGTGAATCAAGATCCAAACCCCTTGGATCTTAAAACAAGGAAAAATCAATCAGGTTCCTAAAAAAGAAGGCTTTTAATTAAAGAAAAAAAGTAAAAATCATCTCTGTAAAAATCAGTATGGAAATTAACTTTACAGGGTAATCAAACTTAAAGAGCTCAGAGGACTCCCCTCTAGTCTTAGGTTCAAAGTACAGCAAACAAAGATAAACACTCTAGTAAAAGGTACATTTACAAGTTGAGAAAACAAAGGAAAACTAACACGCCTTGCCTGGCTATTTACTTACAAGTTTGAAATAGGAGAGACTTGTTTAGAAAGATGTGGAGAACCTGGATTGATGTCTGGTCCCTCTCAGTCCTGAGAATGAACACACTCCCAAACAAAGAACACAAACAAAAGCCTTCCCCCCCCAAGATTTGAAAGTATCTTGTCCCCTTATGGTCCTTTAGGTCAGATGCCAGCCAGGTTACCTGAGCTTCTTAACCCTTTACAGGGAAAAGGATTTTGGAGTCTCTGGCCAGGAGGGATTTTATAGTACTGTACACAGGACAGCTGTTACCCTTCCCTTTATAGTTGTGACAGTAGCACAAAATGGTAACATTGGGAGAAAGAAAATACTTGGAGAGATGAAATTTAGTAAGGGGAACGGGTTAAATACCAAGAAAAACCTCACAGTCAGACACACTGGTGACCCCACTGAAATCAATAGAAATACTTTCATTGACTTCAGTGAGGCCAGGGTTTTACCATTAGGTTTTGGAAAAAGTCACACCCCCTCCAAAAAAAAGTAGATCCTCAATTGCTTGGGGATTTAAAAACAAAAAGACTGAACTGCACAAAATACTTGGAAATATTCAGTGAGGAACAATCCTACTTTGGCATGAAGATGGACTTGATGATTTACTGAATATTTCAATTTCTTGTTTATATAATTTTATTAATAATTGTAAACAGCCCAAATAAGCAAGTAGCCAGCAATTCCAGCATAGCACAGAACTTTTAAAGAGTTATATTTGTGTGCACACTTTCTGTGTATGTATGTTTATTGGCACTTGCAGCAAGAAAATGATGGTTTCACTGACATGGATCGTACTACAAAGGATGTCATTTTTTATAGGAATTAACTAATTTTCCATTTACAGATTACATTTTAGTGAGATTTGCATGTAAGCCATTATCATGAACACAACACTAACAAACAATGTTCCAAACGACAATAAGTGGATTCAGATGACCGCTAAAAAGGAGAATAAGTGTTCACTCACTAACAAACATATTGCAAACATTTTTCAGAAAATTCAATATGATACAGGATATGTCACATGTAATAATGAATGGTGACAGCTATGTCAATTCTTTTAAATAAAATACCCGAAATACTTCAGGATAATAGCGACCATAACAAGTAGTTCACCAAATCATACAGTCATGTTAGAAAATAATTATTGACATGGATTGAACAGGAGCATTCATTTATAAAAATCATCATCTACATTTATCAGGCACTAGCTAATATTTTTTTCCATTTCTACAATATTTCAGATTGCTCAGTCAGTAATTTATCAAATCTCAATGATCCCATATGTACACTTTGCACACAAACCTGTATGGAGAAGACTAGGTCCCTCAGTGCAGATACACAGAGGGACAGAGATCCACCCACATGCTTCTCTTTACAGGATCAGGGCCCAAAGAACTAAACAACCAGCCGAATAAAGGATAAAGCAATACTGAAAGCCAGCAAGAAAGTGGCTTATCTTCCCAACTTCAGATCTCAATGAAGTCAGTTGCACAGCAGACCATGCCAAATAGGAATTGTTAAACACCTTATTGTTTCATGAGTGTTGTATAGGGATATAACTGTTTTGATTCTGGTCAATCTTCAACAACAGATTCAGGAAAAAGATTTTATGAGGCACATTAATATTTTAATTTACCAGCTTTATAAACAATAGTCTTCTTTCCCGTGGAAATTGAAACTGATAAACCCTCTGTTGATAAGGTCCTAGTTTTTAAAAATAATAAAACATGTAAAAATTCTAAACACATTAATTCTAGGAACATTGCAAGAAAAAAAGCTAATTTTTGTATTAATTCTTCAAATCTGTTTACAAATAGATAACTAAACCATAGAAACAGCTCCACCATGTTGTTGAATGATAAGAAAACATTTGCCAGAATAAATGATTATTCATTGGAAATCCTAGTTCAGTCTATTTAATCCAGAATGGTGTTTAAGTATGAATTATAGAAACACCAAAATATCATTAGAATGAAACATTCATTGAAGATATGATACATTTCAATTTTTATTTAATCTGGCATTTCAGTGGTATTAACACAAGGATAAGTGTTATACCTTTTTCCAGTCTTATGCACTCTGGAATTACTCTGTTTAATTTTTTAAAATACCCTACCTCATAAAAGAAAGGTACAAAACAGAAATTTAAGAGAAACTTATTTTATTCAAATAATTCATTTGTTGACTGAAGAAGGGGTGGGCTATAGTTGTTAGTATTAACTCAGTTTGTAGCCAAAGGGGTTGATCTAAAGTCCATTGAAGTCAACAGGAGTCTTCATTAACTTCAAGGGGCTTTTGATCCGGCCCAAAGTATGGTTGGAAGAAAAGGGGAGAGCAATAGACACTGTTTCCTAAAATAGTTGATATGTAAGATATTTAAGCAAAGGATGTTAAAATGTATCTTCATCTTTTCTATTAACTCTGCAGCTAAAAAATTTCAAGAAAGATCATAAATAGGGATCAGTCTCAGGATGTAGGTTTTACTTCAACTTGTTTTTATTTCTTTGCAGTTTTATGTTGGGTTTTAAACCCTTGCTTTCATGAAGTTTGTAAAGAAATTCTAATATTTAAGACGAAGTGAGCTGCTATCATTAGACAGACACCATCTGTTGTTCAGCCAGGAGATGTTGACACTGCATTCCTGTGACAAAAGCTGGGAAGACAGAGTAAGTTATTTGTTCAAAACCCATCCCTATCTCAAGAAATCCTCTTTTCCCCCTTTTAGGAGGGATTGGGAAGAGAAGAGAACAGTTTCTCAGTGGCCAGGGAATTCTACCTGCCCTAAAGTGCTCACTTGTGTTTTGGGACAAAAGATGAATGCATTAAAATGCATAAAAATTGTGGAAAAAGACGACACTATATATTATACAGTTGAGTCAAAGTGGTGATCAGGTTTAGATTAATGTAGAAAAATCAACTTTTTGAGATTGAACCTGGGTTAGGAGTTCTGGCTATAATTCGATGACTAGGGCCCTACCAAATTCAAGGTCCATTTTGGTCATTTCCATGGTCATAGGAATTTAAAAATAATAAATTGCATTATTTCAGCAATTTAAATCTGAAATTTCACGGTGTTGTAATTGTAGGGGTCCTGACCCAAAAGGGAATTGTGGGGCGGGGGTCACAAGGTTATTGTAGGGGGTGTTGCGGTACTGCTACCCTTACTTCTGCACTAATGCTAGCAGCAGCACTGCCTTCAGAGCTGGGCAGCTGGAGAGCGGCAGCTGCTGGATGGGAGCCCATCTCTGAAGGCAGAGCTGCCACCAGCGGCAGCACAGAAGTAAGGATGGCATGGTATGGTATTGCCACCCTTACTTCTGTGCTGCTGCTTGCAGAGCTGGGCCCTCAGTAAGCAGCCGCCACTCTCCGGCTGCCCAGCTCTGAAGGCTGCAGCACAGAAGTAAGGGTGGCAATACCATACCAGGCCATCCTTACTTCTGTGCTGCTGCTGGTGCGGCGCTGCCTTCAGAGCTGGGCACCCAGCCAACAGCCGGTCACCCAGCCCTAAAGGCAATGCAGAAGTAAGGGTGGCAATACTGCAACCTCCCCTAAAATAACCTTGAAACCCCACTGCAACTCCCTTTTGGGTTAGGACTCCCAATTTGAGAAACGCTGGTCTCCCCCGTGAAATCTGTATAGTATAGGTCAGGGGTCGGCACGCGGCTCGCCAGAGTAAGCACCCTGGCGAGCCGCGTGACGAACGTTGCCGACCCCTGGTATAGGTAAAAGCAGAAAAGATCAGATTTCACAGTGTGTGTGTGTGTGTCTGTCTGTCTGTCTGTGGAGGAGACCAGATTCCATGGTCCGTGAATTTGACAGGGCCCTATTCATGACACTTAAAATCTTACTTGCTGGTTTCATGAGATTTTGATCCAAACTTCTGTAAATCTTTTATCAGCTATTTTAGTGATCACACTTTGACCATATCTGAACAGAAACAAAAACCACTAGTTTTGAACATGTCCCCAAGCCAAAAAAAATCTCTTATTGGTGGGTTTAGATGTGTAGATTTAGGTCTGAAAAATCTCCAGAAGAAAGGGAATCCAATCTGAGATTCTGGTTCAGACCCATCTCTAATACCTGAATAAATCAATTCAAAACAGTCAAGTCCATCCCTAATGTTTTATGATTTCACAGACTAAGTCATACTACCTGCTTTCTTCCAAGTGTCAGAAAAAAATATTTACTGTAACCTTTACACTAAAGAACTATAGATTTTTTTAATATTCTATTTCTAGTTTGCGCTATAGCTTTAGCCATATTGCATTTTAAAACAAATCTTCCACTAAAACAAATGCCCATCTCTTAATAAAAGACATCTTCATTTCCCCTAATTGCTCTATTGCAATTTTCATTCTGCCATAGGGAATTCCCAGTAGAGTTTTACAGACACTTTTCTTGCTCTGTTGGCAGTGCTCTGCTGTTTCGCTTCCCAATGCTGCAGTAGTTTTTAATCTCTTGAGCAATTTATAAAATTCTACAGACCTACTGTGTGACAATTCAAAATAATGTTCTACAAGGTTAACCCATAAAAGTGCAGAAGTACAGTATGTGCTTTGAAAAGGTCACATAGAAGCTTTTCATTAAACAAATCAATATGATCACAAACAGATCCTCGAATCACACTACTATTTTAATTGACTGACATTGCCTTTTTAAAATTCCACCTCATAGGTGACATTCATTACAACTTTATGGGTTTCTAGCTTATGCTAACACAAACTAGAAAATAATAACTACACATTGACTAAATCCTTTGCTACTATCCAGACACAAAGTTATCACATAAAATAATATCTCAGTTGATTCTGTATTTAAAGTATTCAGCTATTTCTCAGGTTTATTTTATTCTATTATTACACAAACAACATTATTAAGGTTGCAAAGTAAAGCACTCAAAAGTTAGAAAATACCAGTGTTAGAGTTGCTTGAGCTAAAATAGTATCCTCCTTCTGCAACAGCACTAGATGGGGGTGACACACACACTTTCCCAGTGGGTTTTACGTATATTTACTAGCAAAGGAATGGTGAGACTCCAGAATCTTGGGTTCCATTCCAACTTCTCATGGGGAGTGTTCTCTAGTGCGCATAGACTCTACTGCCCATTCCCCACCCCAAGTTTGGCTTCTTTTACTCTGTCCCATTCAACCTGTCCTTGTCCTATCTCTTTCCTACTCCTGGATCCTTGTCCTACTCCCATTCTTCTCGCCTAACCAAATCCAGTCTCCTCCTCTGGACCTGCTGTCAGAGTCCCAATCACCCACACACTCTCCATCTCTCCCACCTCCAACTCCTTGTCTCCAGTTTCCTTGTCCAGCTATTCCCAGTTCTTCCCACACCAGTTCCTCATTTTCTCTCTCTCCACCCTCTGCTCTGGTTCCCATCCAATCTCAGTCCCTACCTCCCCTCAGGCTCCTTGTCCCAGTCTCTTTGTCTGGGCAGTCCCAACTCTCCCCCAACACCCTGGTCCTTGTGAGGTGTCTCCCCTTCCTCCCTTGTTCCTAGTCCTGGTCTCCTTGCCTAGTCAGTCCCACTCTTCTGCCTCCCTCCAGCTCCTCATGATATCTCAATATTCTCTGCCCCCAGCCAACTGACTCCCAGACCCACACACCGTTTCCCTCACCAGCTCCCAGTCCCACTCTCCTTGTCCAATTAGCCCCAACCACTCTCCTACTAAATTTCAAGTCCTTGCTCCAAAGAGTGGAAGCACTAAAGCTGTTCAGAGAAAAGGTCACCAGATTGTTTTGAAATGGGTAAAAACAAACAATCCCTTTTCCCCCCCCCCCCCCCCAATCCCCCTAGTCTTGTTCTTGAAAACAGCTGAACCATTTTCCAGAAGAAAAAAAAAATCAGCCCAGGGCAGACACTGACTATGGAAAATTTCAGCCCAGTGGTTAAAGTTTCATAAAGTTATAAGTAACTGAAAACATGGTCTTCAAAGCTGCCCAAAACTTCCCACAATATTAGGCACTGCTAGTAGGCCCACCTATAATATAGTTTAAATTCATCAACTTTTATATATTTACTACTAAAAAAGAAAGATTGTTAAACTCTTTCAAAAGCAATTACATAAAGTTAGTGGTTATGATGTATGGTGTCTTTTCAAAGCCATGTAACATTTCTTAATGTTATCCACAGCCATGAATTGAACAGACCCTCTTCTAAAAAAAAAAGTAGCATCTGTATAATATCTTGCATATAAAGGCTTATATTAGAAAAGCTACACTATAAAAAGAGGGGGAAAGGGCAGCCAGCCATTAAAATTCAATAAAAAAATGCTAGCTGATCTGTAATTGACATTGGAGATGGGAAGAAAGCATCCTAAAAGAGGGAAATATTAAAGAAGTAAATTTTTATATGACAAAATGTCTACATGTATTCTGCATAGCTAGTTACAAGATGACAAATTGCATCACTGGGCTTATAATATAGATAGGTTACTCAATTTATTCCTTGGATCAAAATATGTAGCCTACAGCCTGGAAATAAATGTTTTGATTTACTGGGGTAATTCATTGGAAAAAAATGAACCATACAAGTTTTAACAATAAAGAAACCACTGCAATTTACAGAATAATTCTTTATTGTTAACTTATATAGTTCTTTTTCTTTTCAGTACTGCTATACTTCCAACACAAAATATGTCTAGAAGAGGGCAACCTGCAATTTTTTCCCCTCTGATCCCAGTTCAGCAAAGTATTTACACACGTACTACTTTAAGCATGGAGTAGTACCACTGACTACTTGCTTGAAATTACCATACTTTCACAGGGTAAACTTAGGAGTAGATGCAGCCTCCCAATTCAGTGGGTGCTCTAAACTGCCAAGGGGGCACCAACCACCTGCAGCATCAGCCTCTGCCCTTGCACCATAACATTAATTCCAGCCTAGTGCGGAGGGGACTTCTGTGTGTGTGTGTGTGTGTCTGTCTGTCTGCCTGTCTCTGTCTGGAGGGTGAGCCCACTCCATGGTTACCAACAGCGGCTAAACACAGTTAGAGGGGAGAAGGCTGAGGTCCTGGGCTGGCCACCTCAGAGTCCTCATGGTGACAAGTGCTTGTCTCCAAAATGCACCTTTAATTGTCTTTCTATTTTTCAGCAATTCAGGTTGCCCACTAGTGCAAGGGGAAAAGACTATAGTTGTATCCATCCTTTGCTCCACCTATGTTTGCAGCATTACCTCCTGCTGTGAATAACCACAGAGCTGAAAGCTGAGCAAAGATCCTGTGATAATTTACACATAGACTTTCTTTCAGGTGATGACTGAAATCAATTGACTACCTCTTTAAACTGGGTACCCAATTAGTAAGGGAACATAAATGCTTGTGTATGTTCTTTAAAGATTAGAACCTGTTACAAAACAAAGACAGTAACTCAATGACAATCAAGATTGTTGTAAAGTAGCTTTTTGAAACTGAAGAAAGTAGTTTTGTTAACTAAGATTGCAGGACTCTGTACAGTGTCTACCGAGTTAATGGTTTCATATGCAGTGAGGAGCCAGTATCCAGTTTGACTTGGAAGGGGCCATTTTTGCCATTGCTTTGCTAACCAGGAGACCTTTTCAGTACATTTGTCGCCAATTTGATGACATTTACTGTGCTTGCTCACGTAGCAGGGGAGACTGCAAGCAGATTGTCATCTACTCCCCCACACCACAGATTCATGGTGTATCTTGGTGATACTGTCAGCAGCCTGTGAAGATTGAACAGACTTCCACAAGAGTCCGTTCTAGCTCCAGCACTTTTCAACCTATATATCAGCAATATTCCACCAACATCCTCCCACAAGTTCATGTATACAGATAACATTGCGCTGGCTACTCATGCTTCCTGAATTGAAACCTCAGGAAAAATTCTAGAATGGGGCATAAAAACACTAGGAACCTATTTCAAGGGATGGTGGTTAAAGCCAAATGCCTCAAAACAGTGGTCTCAGCTTCTGATTTTAATAATACACAGGCTAAGAAGACATTAAACATCAATTTCTGTGGGTGACTGTTCATGCATGATCATAATCCGTGCTACCTGGGGATAACCCGGAACCCCATGCTCAGCCGCTGTCACCACTTTGAACAAACCAAAAGGCAAATGAGGGCCAGGCTCAACAGAAGCTTGCAGGGACATCTTGGGGAAGCGATGCCCGCACACTCCAAATATCGACACTAGCTCTAGTCCATTCCGTAGTGGAATACCATGCCCCAGTTTGGAGCAGAAGCCCACACACCATTTTAGTGGACACAAGAATCTTAAATGGTTTATATCAACCAATTTCCTAGTTTATGTTAGCCAAGCATAGTCCGATACTATTTTTGTCTTCTCATATCCTATACTATTATTTGCTGTTAAGGATATTTAATAATTCAATAAAAAACGAGAATTCAATCATTGAATCCCTTTCTTTAGTTAAGCAATCAAAAATTAAGAGACCCTAAGAAAGGGAATATGAGTAATCAGTTAAGTAATTTCTTAAATAAGGTTTGTTTTATATCCTGTTTGTCATGCATTGCCCTCCTCTGTTTTTTGCCCAACCCCCCCCCCAACCAACCAACCAACAAAACCCTCCCACCCAGGGGTGAAAGTAACTTAAAGGACTTGCCGGTACTCCGGAGTCCTGTGAAGGGACGTGGCCTCCACCAGAAGAGGCAGGGCCTTTAAATCAGGATTTAAAGGGCCCAGGGCTAGGGCTGTGGTAGCAGCAGCTGGGAGCCCCAAACCCTTTAAATCACCCCCTGAGCTCCCAGCTGCAGAGGTGTCTGGGAGCCCTGGGGTTTGGGGGCAATTTAAAGGGGGTGATTTAAAGGGCCTGGGGCTCTAGCTGCTGCTACCGCAGCGGAGCCCCGGGCCATTTAAATTGCTGAAAGAGCCCCGGGGTTCCAGCAGCCGGGCCCAGGGCTCCGGCTGCTGCTACCCTCCAGGGCTGTTTAAATAGTCTCCGGAGCCCTGCTGCTGGAGCCCTGGGGTAGCGGCGGGAGGTCTCCGGTGGCTATTTAAAGGGTCTGGGGTGGTAGAGGCAGCGGGAGCCCTGAACCCTTTCAATAGCCCCCAGAGCCCTACCACCGCTACCCCAGGGCTCCGGCAGGCTCCGGGGGCTATTTAAAAGGCCTGGGCCCTTTAAATTGTCCCCAGAGCCCTGGGGTAGTGGCTGTGGGGTTCCAGCAGCAATTTAAAGGGCCCGGGGTGCTAGCGGCTGCAGGAGCCCTGGGCCCTTTAAATCGCCACCCAAGGGCTCTGGCAGCAGGGCTCTGGCGGCAATTTAAAGGGCCCTAGGCTCCAGCCCTTTAAATTGCTGCCTCAGGAAGCCGGTCCTGATATGGTGCACCTGATATGGTGCGCCAGCTCTTGCCAGCAGGGGTGGCAGGTTTGTAGAAATTTTGGTGGTGCCCAGAACCTGCCCCTGCCCAAACTCTGCCCCCTCCCAACTCCACCCTCACCTGCCCAAGGCTCTGGGAGGGAGTTTGGGTGGGGGAGGAGGTCTGGGGTGCAGGCCCTGGGCTGGAGCAGCGGACTGGGGTGCAGGAGGGGTGCAGGGTGCAGGCTCTGGGAGGGAGTTTGGGGATGGGCGGGAGTGCGGAGGGAGGGGGTGCAGGTTCTGGGAGGGAGTTTGGGGATAAGAGAAGGTGCGGAGAGAGGGGGTGCAGGAGTGAGGGCTGTGGGATGAGGCTGGGAGTGTATTTGGGGTGTGCCTGGGGATGAGGGGTTTGGGGTGTGGGAGGGGACTCAGGGCTGAGGCAGAGGGCTAGCGTGAATGGGGATGAGGGCTCTGGCTGGGGCTGGAGATGAGAGGTTTGGGGTGTTGGAGAGGCTCAGGGCTAGGTCAGAGGGTTGAGGTGCGAGGGGGGATGAGGGCTCTGGCTGGGGGTGTGGGCTCTGGGGTGGGGCAGGGCTGGAGATGAGTTTGGGGTACAGGCAGGCTGTCCTGGGACTGGAACCAGAGAGGAGGACTCCCCCCAGCCCTCTCCTTGCCGGCAGCAGCGAGCTCTGG
>NC_048304.1:80272034-80330642 GCF_013100865.1 Trachemys scripta elegans | reverse complement strand
GCAACAGAGGGTCCTGTGGCACCTTTGAGACTAACAGAAGTATTGGGAGCATAAGCTTTCGTGGGTAAGAACCTCACTTCTTCAGATGCACTTCTTCACTTGCATCTGAAGAAGTGAGGTTCTTACCCACGAAAGCTTATGCTCCCAATACTTCTGTTAGTCTCAAAGGTGCCACAGGACCCTCTGTTGCCTGTTCCACTATGTATAACTAACTCTTCACTGGAGCAGGGACTTGACCTCAGGTCTCCCCCCTGGCAGGTGAGTACCCCAACCACCAGGCTAGAGACTATTCTGCTCCCAGTTTTTTCTGTTGAAACTCTTTTACTTTGGCCCAGTTAATATTTATGTATTTAAACCAAGAGAATGTTTGAGAAAGACTCTTGCTCAGTGAATAAGGCACTCACCTAGAAGGTAGGCAATGTGGATTTAAATCCCTCCCCAGAATCAGGCACAGAGAACCCATCCATTGCATGTTTGTTTTCTCTTATATAAGAGTTAAATTATTTTCTGAAGCTACTGAAGAGCAAGTGGATTGGCCTGGTTATGTTCTTTGGTAGTCCTATTTATTATTTTGAGTGTTTTAGTCTATGGGATAAATGCCCCAAATTTAGGATTGACACCTATAGCCAGGTTTGATAAATCTGAAGAAATAATAATATATAAAACTCTTACATTTTGTAATAAATCTTATAAATGAGATTCTGCTATGAAGTGATATCTGCCATGCCAACATACCAATCAGAAATATGAAGGGCACAAGAACTTTTCTTCCTTTTTAGCATCAGCCTCTTTGCAGAATCAATAGCAATTGCAGTCCATTTTGAGAAGACTTTGTAGTCCCATTCACTAATGAAAAAGCATGTCACAAATATATAGTTTTTACTTATCCAGAAGGGTACTCTTTTTCTGTTATGATGCTTTAGGCTTTAAAAAATTCTGTACATGCACTTAGAGAGGGACCTGAAGGATACATTGTATTTTGTAAACAGCACAAAATATACAAGTCAAAAGAAGGAAGTGCTGATTACACACACAATCATCGTGGGCCTGATCTTACAATCCTTGCTCAGCCAAAATCTTCACAGATCAATAGGAATGACGGTTGAGTAAGAACTGGAGGAGTCGACCCAATAAAAGTTAACTTGTATCCTACTCGGTTTATCCAAAAGTAAAAGAAATATCTCTGGAGATATTTAAGAGTAGGTTAGATAAATGTCTATCAAGGACAGTATTTGGTCCTGCCATGCGGGCAGAGGACTGGACTCGATGACCTCTCGCGGTCCCTTCCAGTCCTAGAATCTATGAATCTATGAAACTGAACTGTAGCTCACAGTGTATCAAAACTATGTCATGTCAGATTTCCAAGTGGGTTTAACTCTCTTTCCTACCTTGTGTAATATAAGAGTTTTAAAAATTTAGGAAAAACAATCATGAACATAAGTAATCCATCCATCCCCTGTCACCCATTACCAGCTTCTGGCAAACAGAGGCAAGGGACATCAGCACACTGATAGGCACTAATCAGAAATTCTACATTGCTTATCATCCCAAAGCACAACATTGTTTATCATCCCAAATTAGCGGGGCAGGTGGAAAGAATGAATTGAACCATTAAAACTGAACTCATGAAGGGAGTAAACATCACATGTAGTAATTGGGATTAGTATGCATCAGCGCTAGAGAATGAAGATCCATGGGATTTTCCCCTTACGAGGCTTAATGGGGAGACCAGTGATACTGTGAGAGTATATGATTAACCCTGTACAAGGCCATCTGGCTACAGTAGTTTTGTCAGAGTTCTGGGTACAGAACTTGCAGAAGCAGATTTTATCATTGCAAAAAAGAGTGCAGAAGACCCAGGTGTGGTTTGATGCCAAGGGGGACCTGCCCAAACATCACGTAGGCTCCAAAGTCATGATGCAGGATCAGGCCACATACCACCCATTTCTGAAGACAAAGTGCCACAGCCCATACTTTCTGATGGATCAACTTGGCCCCTTGGTGTATTTATTGGAATTGGGAAATAGAGGACAAAATTGGGTCAATGAGAGTCAGTTTACAGCATACAAAGGTTGGAAAAGAAAGAAGCACGAAATGGTTACTTGCAGCATATTTGGTACTAAATTTGTAATGCATTTAATTTAGGGGATAAAAGAAATAAAGCAGGGGAAAGGGTTGAGATTGTTAAACAGAACACTGATTTGGAAAAGGGAATTTATAATATTGGAGAAGAAAAATTGCAATTTGCAAGCCTAGAAGGTCCTGGGCATCACATGAAATTAATAATGGGACTGTGCCAATCATGACTGTTATTCCCAGATGGACAGGGAGTCCTAGAGAATTAGTATATGTTAATGGTATGGGTACTACTGAGAATGGAACACATATACAACACTATCAGAGTGTTAAGTTGGCAACAAGGGACAGTGTAGAGATAAACATCACATATTGTCAAAGAACCTGGCATAGATGGTTCTGTGAATGCTCAATACAAGGGAAGCCATCTACCTCAGAGGGAGGTTGGGCCCAACTAGTCACCAAAGAGAACATGAAAGAGGTGATAGAGCTCGGTGCCACTGCGTGTCGAGTGGGATAGCCCACTTTTCTGTTAGGACAATGCCAACTCAGGATGGGTTTTGCCTAAACCTCACCTCTCTGACTCAGACTGGGACCCAGGCCCTATGGCTAAATGTAGGGATTGAGAAGAATAGTGAGGTGGCAGTGTTGGACAATGCTGAATGGGAATCATTAGTGACTAATATCTTTGTACCCATACCTCCGTTGTCCATTAACACAAAGTAGTAATGAGAAACAGAGCAATTGGTGCCCATTAACTGATAATCGAGCAACAAATTGGGAAAAATGCTATATAGGCTATGGAAACATCTAGATTGGCCATACCATTGGAGGGGAGCTTGCATCCCATGCTGCGTACTTTAAGTTTAGTCTTCATAAGAGTTCAAATAAAAATTGTGGTCATAGGAATATGTTGCTGGATAATACAATTGAAACAGCAAGCACAAAGAGAAATATGATGCAACTGAAACAAATGCTAATATAAGAGACAACAAAAAGGAGTGGAATGTAGGCTGACTTAGCTGGCATAAGCAGGCCCAAGTTCAACCAAAACCAGCTGGAAAAGTAACTGCTGAAACAACTAACTATAGTGGATATGTTTATAGTACACAAAGTTGGCAGAAACAACCTGAACTGATAAGCTTACCATATGCAATCTGCAAAGCAATTGGTCTTTACATGCAAAAAAGTATAGATGTTAGTAGCTAGGAAAGATGTATATAAACTGTGTAGTGTTTGACATGAATTAGAATTGTGGTATCACCCTGTAGCTAAACCCCCTGCGTCTGGGCATGGCCAGAGTGCACAAAGAGCCATTACATGCCTAATAATGTAACCTGAATGAAGAGCTGGAGTCTGAGGGGTTTTTTGGATCCCAGAGAACTGGATGAAGTGTTCTCCCAGAACTGGACAAGTTCAGGATAAGCAAAGTGGAAAAGGAAAACCATGTTGTCAAATTCATTAAGATTAATATGTAAAATAAATAAACTTTACATAGTTGATGTTAACTCAATTAACATTTTACAGTAGCTATGTCACAAAATAGTTTCTCTATCCAGTTGCCCTCTTCCTGACAGTTGCCCTGCTATGCCTCTGTGTACATTAAAGATAATGTAGTAACAATATAGGCAGGTGTAGTGATGCGGCGTTGACTCACTAGCGCAGGGCCTCCTGATAGTCATCCAGGGAATTAGTTTGCCAGCCTCTGAAGCGCCCTCTGCAGGCCGTTGTCTCTCCTTGCTGCTGGCCCCCGGTGTCCCTACCGGACCCCGGTGCCCCTTTAGGTTGGGTGCTGCCCCCTGGCAGTACCCCCACAACTCTGGGTCTCCCCTCCCCGGGGAAACCCCAACCCCCTAGCCCTACCTTGCCTCAATATAAGGCTACTGCCAGTCACCATCTAGCCCCTGTTCACTGGGGCAGACTGCAGTGTACAAGCCACTAGTCACAGGCAAGGGGGGGTTGGACCTGCTGCCTCTGTCTTCCCTTGGGCTGCCCCTCTGCATCCCCACTACCCTTCTTGGCCTTTAACAAGGCCTGCAGCCTGGGGGTTTTCCAGGCCAGAGCTCCCCAGCTACTCTGGCCTTTCCCCAGCCCTGCTCCACTTTAGGTACCCTGCTCAGCTCCCAGCAGCCAGGCCCATCTCTCTCAGCATCTAGAGAGAGAGAGAGAGAAACTCTTCTCAGCTCCTGGCTTTACTGGTTTTTATAGGGCCAGCTGCAGTCTGACTGGGGCATGGCCCAGCTGTGGCTGCTTCCCCAATCAGCGAGCCTTTAGCTCGCAGCCCCAGCCCTCTCTCTGGGCTGGCTTCAAGCCTTTCAGGGCAGGAGTGGTGACCACCCCACTACAGCAGGGAAAAGAAAAATTTATCTTCTGGTGCAGCTTTAAAGGAGCAAAATAAGTTAAGACGAGCGTGTAGCAAGAGCCCCATTCTCAGACAGGAAGCGGCACAAAGCAAAATTGTAGGAACTAAATCACAATTTTCATCACTCAGAAAAACGTTGATCCAATCATTCTGTATTAAGCACAGCTAACCTCACTTTAGAAGAAATTGGCCTCTCTGAGGGATGAGGCAAGAAGCTGCACAGGATTGCAATGGAAAACCTTAAGGCCTGGTCTACAATACAAACTTAGGTTGACATAAGCCACGATAAGTCGATCTAATAATGTACATGTCTACACTACTGAGTCCCTTCCACTGACCTAAGTGGCCTGTAAAGTCGACTTCTGTATTCCACCTCCACGAAAGGCATAGCGCTTGATTCGACATCCACGGTTGACATGGGGATAGGGTAGACACAGCATGCGTCTGATGAAGTGGGTATTCACCCACGAAAGCTTATGCTCCAATACGTCTGTTAGTCTATATGGTGCCACAGGACTCTCTCGCTTTTTACAGATCCAGACTAACACGGCTATCCCTCTGATACTGCACTGTGTAATTTTAATGAATTGGCCTCCAGGAGGTGTCCCACACTGCTCCGCTGTGACTGCTCTGGAGAGCACTTTCAACTCAACTGCACATCAGCCAGGTACATATGAAACAGCTGCTCCCCTGTTAAAGCCCCAGGAACTTTTGAATTTTCATTTCCTGTTTGATCAGCATGATCATGGAGACTCATCGCCACAAATGCACTCCAGCATGGAGTACACAGCAGGTGGTGGATCTTATTGCTGTGCTCCTGTATCAGCTGTGTAAATATTGCAAGACAAAGCACAAGGTGTCTGTAATGCTCACAACAACAGTGGACAGCTGATTGGGGTCCGTGCTTATTGTACTATGGCATCCGCATGGGTAACCCAGGCTTGCAAAAACAGCTTGGTTTGTTTGCCATTGATTTCAGGGAGGAAGATAAGTGCATCATGGGAGATTAACACTATGTTCTCATAATCACCCACGCCAATAAGGCATTGCAAGCTCAACCCAAAATTCCACTTGGCTATGTGCACTATGGGATAGCTACCCACAGTGCAGTGCTCCGTGTATCGATGCAAGCCCTGCTAGCGAGGATGCACTCCACCGACACAATGAGCATAGTGTGGACATGCAAAATCAACTTGCTTAAATCGGAGGTTTGATGTTGACTTACATAAAGTCAACTTAACTTTGTAGTGTAGACATGGCCTAAGTTTCACCTGGTACCTTAGTTTGGACTTTGTATGTTTGGCCTCAAGGTAGTTTTCAGCCTGGATAAGATGACCTGACCCTCTCTCTGTGTCTCTATACTCACACCCAGAAACACCCCTCCCCACCCACACACACACACAAAATCATGGCTCTAAATGAGCTAAGCTATTTTGCTTGGCTAAAAGGGAGGATTCATGATTCTCAGTAATACCTCCCCACCACACCAAATGCACAAATTGGAATGCTATTTGATGTCATAAGTTGTGTAACTTCCAGATCCTCCAATTTGTGGACTGATCAAAATCTGGGAAAAACATATAATTTTCCCTTGAAGTATAGTGCCTATAGACTAGATAGTGTTAATTTGCTCCTCTTCCTAAAATTTGGAATAAGTCCTGTTTGTGTCTGGTACACGTTAAGGTCTGTAAGAATAATACAGTAGTTCAACCACAGCTGAAATGAGCAATGATGGCGCAGAGGTGAAATTTTATTTTTATTTATGCTTTCTGGTAGCACTCCTATATGCTTAGGCACTTTCCAAATAGAAAAGAAGGAACACTCTATATTCCAAGTAATTCTCAACATACTGACAAACAAATAAAAGGCCTGGAGCAAAGAGTAGTGCTGTCAAGGTGGTGATTGGCCACATTATGGTAAGATAAAATTAACAGGGTTTTCTTTTGTAATAAATTATATCAATTATTCCCAATTACCCCTTAAAGCCCCATGTAACGGGACAAACTCCATCCCCATCCTCAGATGCTCCAGGAACCTCTCAAACTCACTCTATTGAGAGATAACTTTGTAGGATTGATTTACATTCCCATCACCAACTCAGGCCTTTGCAGCAATACTACAATAGTACAATGCTTTAGTCCTGCCAGAGAAGAACAGAAGTCTCCCTTCTTTGCAATTGCTGCACATTCTCAGCTGGCTTGGAAGATTCTTGTTAACTTTTGCTCTTCCTTCCTTCCGGTGTCCTTCTTATACCCATAAACTGATGGATTAATTGGCTCATTCAGCCTCCCAGCCTGATCAGCTAATTAGCTTGTACACCTTCAATCAGCCTTTTCCAGGGGTTTAGATTGATGCCTAAGTGATCAAAATGCTGGTTCACCTGCTAGCTTCCAGTATTCTGCTCACACCCCAAGTTCAGGGAAACATCCATGTACAGGAATGGTGTAGCACATGCTTATGTGATTTCCTGAATTGAAGCCTACATTTGTAAGTATAAAACCGTTAGTTTCCTAATATGCATCATGGCAAGTTTGGATCGCTAGCAAAAACTTGAATGTGGAAAGAGTAGGGATCTTGTGAATGAGCTCAGGAAAGGTGTTCCATGCATAGAGAGCATTTTGGAAGCGCTCACTAGTCATATAGCCCAGAGGAAGGATCAAATTGGCTGTTACTGTTAAAAGTGGTGCATTACACCACAAGGGTTAGAATTATATATTTTTTGTAATATTCATATCACTGTCAAGACTCTAGAGTGAGTACAATAGGCAATAATTTCCCTTCATTAGTCACTACATGTATTTGCAATACTTGGATAAATAATAAGCTACTTCTACAATCTTTTAATTTCCATTTTCTATTTTTTTTTTTCATATTTTCATTACTTACTGTATTGGACTAGCAATTCCAGACTTTAATGGAGATCAGGGTCCCACTGTGCAAACAAACAGTAAGAGATCATCCCTGCCCCCCAAGGAGTTTGTTGTTGTTATTGTTGGCATCCTTTCGTCTGCGAGAGCCAGTGGGAATTGCAGCTTATGATGTAGATGATTTGCAATGTCTCATATGACTAGTCCAATCCGAGATTTGCATGATCTTTGGGAGTTATTACAAATGTACCGTATATACTCGATCATAAGCCGGTTCGACCCCCCCAAAGATAGATAGGTAAAAATGGAAATTTTTTATGACCCATTCATAAGCCGATCCTATAATTCAAGGATCAGCAAACTTTGGCTCCTGGGCCATCAGGATAAGCCTCTGGCGGGCCGAGACAGTTTGTTTACCTCAAGCATCCGCAGGCACGGAGGTAAACCTAAGTAAACAAAGTGTCCCGGCCTGCCAGTAGCTTACCCTGATGGGCAGGACAGCAACTGGCGAGGAAATGGGGGGGGGGGAGAGAGAGAAACTGGGGGTCAGAGGAATAACCCCTGTGACCAACCCCCACATGACCCCACCCCTAGCCTGGGACCCCCACACTCTCCCCATCCCTTCCCTTCCCACCTTATCTGGGGCAGGACAGGTGAGGATGTCTCTGGCCTGGCCCGAGCTGCTCCGGTAGGCTGGGTGGCGTGGCCACAGCCTACTCCGGCAGGCAGGGCAGAGCGGCTGCAGCCTGCCAGCCCCAGAGCTGCAGCTGCTTTAGAGGCTGGGGGGAGGGGAGCATGGCCAGAAGCGGAGAGACTCTGGCTCTGCCTCTTCCCTTCTCGCTCTGCTGGCTGTACTCCCTCTCCTTGCCCCCACTATTTATATATGAAATAAAACACCAATGATGTGGGGAGGGGGAAGGGCGAAAATCTGATAAAGCACTCCCTTCAAAACAGAGAGCTCCCAGCAAACTTTTCAGTATTACCCTGTCTTCAAGTAAAGAGATATATGACAGAAATATGGTCAGACACAAAAGAGCCATTATCTTCAGGCTGGATGGCGTTTGCAGTACCACGCAAGCTGTATAAATGTCTATAAATGCATCATTGTAGAACACTAATGTAGGGACTGTTTACCTTCTTTCATTTTATTTTGAAACCCACTAACATTGCAGGCACACTCTAAATTAGTCTGCAATCATTAAAAGGACAAATTGAAAGATGAACTGGCAATAAAATCAAAACATAGTCGTATTACAATAATAATATGCATATTAGAACGGTCTAATGCAATCTAATTAAAGTGTTAATACCTATTTTGGATTATAGGATTTTGTATGCCTGATGTTAAAACTATGAAACAAGAAACACATCAAGAATTAAGTGATGAAGTATACTTGCTGCACATGAGATTTAATTCTGGAAGGATAAATCTTATGCAAAACCCTCTAGTTACCTAGAAATTAAATGTCATGTACTGTACAGCATCTTGTTCTTTATTGGCTTTTCAACTTCGCACTAGAAATGGGCTGGGATTAAAATTCCTGATCTGAGAGCATATGAGAAGGAGTCTGAGTAGCATCTGAAAGTAGACCAAATCTATTTTTATGTTTCTTATCATGCTCACTGCTTTTATTCATGGTGAGCACTAAATGACTTTTGTGAGCAACATCCCTGCCTCTTGTTACTAGCTGTGGTTTCAAGTCTAACCAACCAATCCTAGAATTTATATCTGAGGTCACCTAGTCCACACCCCATCCAAAGCAGGAGAACCTCCTATAATATGAGCAAATCCTGAAGACATCGTTGAGGGACAGATCCACAGGTTATTCACTGAGTAGTTCCTTGCTGGCAAAGCACTGCTTATGTCCATAAGATTAGCAGGTTTTGGTCTTCAACTTTTACTCAGTCAAAGGCCAATTGACTTCATGGGAGTTTGCCTAAGAAATTAAAGCCAAGTCTGTACGGCTTGCAGCAGCAAGCATCCCAGCCTAGGTTAATAGACTCAGTCTAGCAGGTCTTGCAGCACTTTGGAGTGTAGACAACACTTTGAAGTTGGGTTTAGGCTAGAGCTCAGGCTCTGACCCCTAGGAAGGGAGGTGGGCACAACTGCAAAGCACTGTCATAGCAATTTTTAAAGCACGTGCACAAGCCTGAGTCTCTCAACCCAGGCTGTGTGGCTTGCTACCATGAGCTGTGTAGACATACCCTTAGAGTGCTAATGCCAGATTTTCAAAGGTTTTTAGATGCTGATGGGCACTTTAGAAAATCTTCCTCAATGCCTAGCTGATTAACTCCCATTTAAATGGGAGTTAAGAATTTAGGCACTTTTGAAAATGGGAGTTAGACACCTAGGCAATTTTGAAAATTTCCCTAGACACCAATCTGCCTCTTTAGGAACCTAGGATAGAATCCATGAAGGGACTTAGCTGTTGTAACATGGTGTGTCACAGAGCTTAACTTTTACAGTCCTAGAAAATCTAGGAACACCACTGTGATCCACAAAGCCAAGTTAGGCCCCTAGGCTTCCTATACAATGAATGAGGAACCCTGGGATGCAATCCACAAAAGCCAGTAAGATGGGCTGGGAGCTGCCGAAGCTAGCCAATGGGAGGTGCTGATGAGAGGAGTATATACTAAGACACCTATCTCGGTGAGAGGACTAAGTCCAGGGTGGTGCTTGTCTCTGCTATAGAACCACAAATGGGAACCCAGCAAGCACCTGACTACGGGCAGCTTAAGTGATACTCATGGGAAGGAGTTGGGCACCTGCCTCACTTCACACAAAATGGATGGGGGAGGTGATGGTTGTAGTGTCGCCTACCTGATAACTTTTAGCCCAGTGATTAGAACACTTGCCACAGATGTGGGAAATCAAGGTTCAATTCCCCTCTCTCTACCAAAAGGGAAGGAAAGATCTGAGTAGGGATCTCCCACCTCTAAGGAGAGTGCTGTGACCTGAGCTACAGGATATTCTGATGTGAGCGTCCCTCAATTTCTCCTGTTTAAGCTTTTGCACTCTGGATAAATAATGAAAGGGTAGTTAGAGCAGGGGGACTGGACCTGAGCTCTCCCATCTCTGAGGTGGGTGCCCTAACCCCTGGATTATAGAGTCACTCTCATTCGCTCTCTGGCCCAATGTCTGTTCCACTGTGGACAGTGGCATCTGCAGTCACACACACATTATGCGCCAGGCATATCATTGGCAGCGGTGAAGAAGAGCAGCACTGGCCACCCCACTGCCCACTCAGTTTGACTCCATGGGGCAACAGGGCCACAGAACTGCTTGGGTTTGGCCCCATGACCTCTGTGCACTAGGTTGCAATGCCACTCAGTCAATTTTGCCCCCTCCCCACTCGTCAAGCCTTATAGCAATAAACTCAATCTATTTAGCTTAACAGAGAATGTTAAAGGGTGACTTGAATGCAATACATGAAGAACAGAAATTTGCTAATAGAAGTCTCTTTAGACAAAAATATAACAAGATCCAACGGCTAGAAGCTGAAGCTAGACAAATTCAGACTAGAATAACGTGCAAATTTTTAGACCATGAGGGTAGTTAACCATTGGGAAAGCCTACAAAGGTCAGTGGTGGATTCTCCATCACTGGCAAATTTTAAATAGAGATTAGTTATTTTTCAAAAAATATGCTCTAGTTCAAACAGGAATTAATTAAGGGAAATCCTATGGCCTGTGTTAAGCAGGAGATCAAACTAGATGACCACAATGGTCCCCTCTGTCTTTATAATCTATGAATATCTTTACCTGTTGCATGCCTTTAATTCTATACAACAAAAATTGTACATTTTAGGAAAGGGTATTTTTCCTATGGTTACAAATCTTTTGATGGCAAAGTACGCTCTAGTTTACGTAACGAGTTATTATGTTGTCATGGAGATTTCATTTGCTGTACCTTCAGCTGAATAAATTACCTCATGTTAATACAAAATAAAAGAAATGCCAGTATACTGTGGTGCTCTCATGGAGTAGTTCAGTAGCAAAACAACTCAGGTTTAGACCAAATTTTTAAAGGTATTTAGGCATTGCTCTGCTCACAATTGGCAACAGATAAATACCTTAAAATTGCTATGATCCCAAATGCATTCTTCCCCTCTGCCTCCCTATATACCTTGCTGTAACTACAACAGCAAAATTAATTGCTAAAATACAACACGAGGTAAGAAAAATATTTTAAAAATTGATTGAACAATATTAAAAGAGAAAGCCTGATTTTCAAAAATGCATGCGGACAACTGTGAATTTACAATGAATGCCTGTACAAATTACCTGTGATAACTGGTCATTTGAACATGCAGATACCTGACTTGCACATTCAGGCACAGTAATTATGCCCCCAAATTATGCAACTCTGCATATTGCAAGCATATAGATTCCAAGGCCAGAATAGACCATTGTGATCATCTGGTCTGGTCTCCGGTCTCCAGAATAACACAGGCCATAGAACTTCTCCAGAGTATTTCCTAGAGCATATCCTTATTCAATAAACTGCCCATTTTTTGAAAATCAGGCCACAAGTGTGATACAATGACTTTAATACAGTACTTAAATTCTTCTTAAAGATAACTACTGAAGTATTATCTTAACAAGATGGAAACGAGATAGGAATAACGTTGTAAAGTTCCAAATGAACTTTCACTGGTCATATCCACTAGCTTATCTGTAAATTATATGGCTTTGTTGCAACGGGATGGTTTCACAAAAAATTAATAATTTTATTCTTAGAGCATACTACTATAGTCCCTTCATATGCACAACATCCACTGATTACTTTAGTCAACTATGCAGAGTGTAACTGATATACTCAAATGCTGACTGTTTTAAGAAACCTAACAAAAAATGGCCTTTGATTGAGACTTCCAGAGCAATGCAGGAGATTTAGCACTACACTTTCCATTACAAGTGCTGCTTTGGAAACTTAAGCCATTGTCTTTTGCTTATTTTCTATCTTAGAAATATCAATTCTTGTCTCCCCTGGTTTTGCACTTGGAGAAACCTGACAAAGGAATTAGGAGTTTTCTTAAATTTAACATTAAGGGGCAGAGGTACTGAACCTTTAAACAAACATACTTTTACCCCCATTTGTTAGGGAATTGAGATAAATAGGTCTGACAAAAGCAAAGATTTAAATAGTCTGAATAAAAATCACTTCCTCTCTCAGTTGATCAAGTTTCACTTCCTTGACATCTTAGCATTCATAAAGCTATTTGTTTTCCATTACCCATAAAAAATTAAGTGAAAAGCAAGGTAGACAAGACCAGAATTCCTAATGTAAGCAACGGGAGGGGGAGAAATACTTTTAAGACTTGTGTATATATCATAAAGTATTAAGAGTGCACAAACCCAATTCTACTCTTTGCAGGTCATTTAAATTATTAGAGAAACCCATCAGGTTCTGATCCTTGCTGAAAAGGACTTGGAACACTAAGGTTTTAGAGTAAATAAAATACTTCATAAGGTAGTGGATTATGTGTCAAAAATGCAAACAGAGATGGTTTGCTTCCCCAGCAACCCTAGCTCTGATTTATTCCAGGATAACCTTTTAATAATGAATGATGCAGTAGGTACATCCACAAAATGCACTACTACAGTTTGACCTGATCTACCAGATCCGTTCTAATAGCCCATTCAAATAAACATTTACTAAATCTAAATAAAGAGATCACCGCACTTCAGTAAACTTCATTATGGCAGCTGGGAAGAAGTACAGTCAGATTTTTTTTCATTTATTCATTCTCCTCTCTCTCGCAACCACTCTTCTGATCTACAAAAGTTATATTATTGATTCATCTTATTTTAGTTTTCACTGTTGTAATTAATAAGAAGGGAACCTATGGTGCCTCCTCCGTGACTTTACCACTCTGCCAGATGTCACACTAGTACTGAGTGACAGCTCTCATCAGAGACTGGGTATATTTTTAAGGGCATTGTAGTCTACCATCTGAATGATGCCTGGACCATAAGGTATGTGCAGCTGTACAATTGCTCTGGTGATGAAAATTTGATAAACAGCAGAGACCATAGCAGTCAAAAGAGCAATAGCAATAATGCAGTGCAGACCTACAGTATATACCTCAGCCTGAAATCCTCCACAAGACAAAGACATACATAAGAAGCTATGCCTTCTCTTTGTTTTTTAAATGATTATCATCTATGTTAACATCCATGGGAATCTCATGGCAATGTATTTCTGTACATTTGCTCTGAATATTTACTCCTAAATAGTTTAATATTTTTAAAGGATGAGTATTTCAGAATAGAAACCAGAGCTCCCAACTGACTCCAGAAGGTAAAGTGATCAGCTGGATAGTTTGAGCTGAAAAGATATTTTTTTTCCTTCTATCATAGGAATATAGCATCAAAGAAAACCAACAGATACTTTGAAAGAAGTGTCTCAAGAAAGATTTCCTCCTTTTCTTCAAAATGTTCATTAAAAGAAAAATTCCATCAAAAGCTGAGAAAAGAAAGCAATTAAACACAAGCCATAAGGATCTCGGGCTACAGCTGTGTGCAATGTATAGCTTTTCTCTCAAAGAATCCCATAGAAATTTTTTTTTTTTTTTTTAACCACACTTCTCAAACATCTCTTTCTATATGCAGGACACATTCTTCCCACCCTTGCACCCCTAGGATTCAAATAATAGGCATTGGATGGACTGAAAATTCTCCAGAGTTGTCCCAAGTGTAATGGGGATGTTCAACAAGGATTGTCAGTAGAACTGGGGGTGGAGGGAGGGAGAAGGTATTCCATTTCATGGAGGCTTTCACTATTTTGAAAACGAATTTCATTCTGATTAGAACAAAACCCAAAACTTCCAAAATGTTCTGTGGTGGGGACCTCAGATCTGTGTCAGTCCACCTAGTGGAATGTCCTGGAGCTACAGACCCTGAAAGTCAAGGGTCCTATCCCTGAACAGTCTGCCTGGTAGGCTGTCCCAGAGTTGTGAACCCTGGAAGCTTGGGCTCTCTAGCAGCCCACCAGGTGGATGGCCAAGGAGCCAATTGAGCAACCTGGCAGAAAGAAGGCAGGGTTCTGAAATGTGCCTGATTTCAAGGGGAACTTCATCAAAATCAAACGGTCTCCACAGAACATTTTGATTTCAGTAAATCAGAAAATTCTGATGAAAAACTGTTTCATTGGAACTTTTCCACACAACTTTAATTATCTGCTGGAAATAATGATACCCTCCATCTGGAAGCATCCTTGCTCTCTTATTCTGAAAGGCTGTCAAGCTGAGACTGGCAAAGCTGTCTCCAAAATTCCTTCTTCCTCAGTGTTGCCTCTAGAGCAGGGGTCAGCAACCTCTGGCACGTGGCTCGCCAGGATAAGCACCCTGGCAGGCCTGGCCAGTTTGTTTACCTGCCACGCCTGCAGGTTTGGCCAATCATGGCTCCTACTGGCCACGGTTCGCCGCTCCAGGCCAATGGGGGCGGCGGGAAGCAGCGGCCAGCACATCCCTCAGCCCGGGCCGCTTCCTGCAGGCCTCATTAGCCTGAAGTGGCAAACCGCGGCCAGTGGGAGCTAACACCTGCTCTAGAGTATCAGCTGTCAACATGGAGATAAAAAATAAGTCAAGGGTGGTTGTGGTCACCTTGCGTCTTATTGTGATTACATAGGAATGGGAGGGCACAAAACTTTGTTCTCTTGTAATCATATTATGGAAAATGTTGAGAAGAGCTGCTCTAGAGGATATTGCATTGAAAAGTTTATGTCTGCACATCAAGGCTTGATAAGTTTTGGAATAAGTTGTTCAATTCCACCTGAAGTAGCATGGTAAAATTTTTAGAAGTGAAGTAGGAGCTTAAGTCTCATTTTCAAAAGTAACTAATGGGAGCTAGGTGTCTAGGCACTTTTGAAAAATCTCACTAGGTTCCTATCTGCTCTCTTTATGTGTCTAAACACATTTAAAAATATAGCTTTTCACCACTTAGGATACAAGATTTAGGTTAAGACGGATGATGGAAATCAAACAATGGTAGCATGTGGTCCCTGCACTTCCTAAATAGACACACAAATGGACTGTTTGTATATGAAATGCTGTCAACTTCCGTGTTTAATTATTTCCTATGTACAATTAAGAAGCAACCTACCACGAAGATGATGTGCTATCAGAGTTCCAGGGACATTATAATATTTTTGTTATACCATTGATTTAATATCAAATAGTCATAATAGAGACACTATTGATTTCCTGTCAGTCATATAATAGAATGAATTTTTAGTTGCAGTTTGACATTCTGCACCTATGTTTTTGAAGAGTCATCATGACAACTACAAGATATCTACATTATCATTTCTTGGTTCATCAGTGGCGTCCTCCCTCAGTTATGTATTATTTTGCAAACTTGTCTCTGAAATCTTTGTTTTCTATAAACTTTCCTGCAGTGCTTTAATATCCTAGTCAGTTTCTTTATTTAGCCAAGCTTCATTTACCCCAATTACATCATATTTCTTTGAGCACAAAATGTATATTTGCAGCGCTACAGTCTTGCTTTGTATGCTTGCTGCATTTGTACCAAAACAAAATTAGTTTTCCCTTCTCTTTGTTCGGCATTTCTTTTCTTGATAAAATAATAGCCCAATTAATTCACTTCCTAATTTTCCTGATTGTTTAAGTTTTGTTTTTAACCCCATTTTTTTTGCCATTCATTTTCCTTTGGATTTTTTGCTGAATCTACCTGAAAGTTCAAAAGCACATTCACACACACACACACACACACACACACATCTAATCTGTCTTCTTTTAGCATCTATTAAGCCAGGCAGATTTAGTACTGCATTCTTATGTTCCACAATATGCAATCCAATTCAAGAAAGATGTAATTTTCAGTTACAATGCATGAAGGACCTTTTAAAAATAAAAACCCTGAATATTTTGTTCGGCAAAATTGGTAGTTTTGCACAAATCTATGCAAGAGCTCTTTTCATATCTTTATCTCACTATTAGTTTAAAACTCAAGTCACTGAGTTTTAAAGTGGCTTTTGGGAACTAAAGAGTAATCAAGACTCTTTGTTTTCACTTTTTATTTTGTTTAACATTTCCCAGGATTTTATCGATATTTATTACAAAAATTAAAAACAAGTGAAAATTGGTGCAAAACATTAACTTTACAGGTTTCTGGGTAAATACTTGGGGATGGAAGGACAGAAAAAACAAGAAATAGAGAAAAATAAGAGTACTTCTGACCTGGCTTCCTGTTCTGAAAGGGGAGATGGCAGCTCAGTGGCCCAGGTTACTAAACTGCCATCGCTCCTTCTGGAGCAGGGAGCCAGCTTTGGGTGTGTGTGGAGGGGGACCACATGGGTTCCCCTGGTGTCTACCCAAGTTACTGAGCCACCTTCTTTCCTTCTGGAGTGGAGAGCCAGGTCTGGGGAGTTCTGGCAAATCTTTTTTCAGGACTTGAGCAGAGCACTGAAGTACACATACAGGAGTGCATGTGTGCATATGTTTGGTTGTATCTTCTATTCCATCTTCTTACTTTAACACACCCTTGCATATACACTAACAGTAGTATATTATTAATGTAAACACATCTATGTAATGTAATGAATTTTCTCGTATGCAGTGTTCTCGTCAGACCCAGGATATGAGAGAGACAAGGTGGGTGAGCTAATGTATTTTTATTGGACCAACTTCTGTTGGTTATCTCTCTCAGTAACAGAAGTTGGTCCAATAAAATATATTACCTCATCCACCTTGTTTCTTGAGTTCTCTTAACATAATCAATATTTTCAAGTTCTTGAGTGATCCAAAATTCATGTGAAAATTGATAAAAAAAGTAATAACTTTTGTGAAACCCACAAATTTTTCAGTACAAATGAGTAAAACACTAAAACAAAAAGCCCTGAGAGTAACTAATTTGTGTGCAGACCTCTGGGATTCTCTTCAGTCAAACCATTAATCTCCCATAATCCTCTGCTCTTTCACCCATAGATGAAACCATATTTAAAAAGCTTGAAGAGACCAGAAGTGAGAACATAGGAGACCTTCATCCATTGAGGGGACATCAAAAGGATGATTAAAAAGTTGGGTCACGCAGACCAGTAAGGGGTTCTGTCACCACCTACCCTGTAACCTTACGGTGCCTTAATGTTGTGCTGCTAAGGCTCAGATCCCTGACACCAGCAGCCTGCCCACATAAGGCAAAATTTCATGCTGGCTTCCAGCAGGGTGACACAGTCAGCCATTTCAGTCATGTATCTCTCCAAATCCGTCCTCTCCAAGTTCTTAACTACCAGACACTCCATCTTTTCCCCTCTGGTTTATCACCCCTCCCCATCCCCCCGCAAAAAAAAAAAAAAAAGTCTGAAACCAGTTGTCAGCTCACTTTGGCACACGTAATCCAGAGTTTGCACAATAGAGAACTGCTTGGGTTTAGAATAAACAAAAAGTTATTTAATAGAAAAAACACAGCTTCAAAGATGAAATAATAAGGGAGAACAAACATATATAAAAGTTACACAGAAAATAAACATCAAGCTGCAGCCTCAGGCTTTACATTTCTATGTTAGATAAAATCTCTTTTCTAATACAAGTTACCTATTGCCCTTGAGCAGTTTCCCAGTGTACATCCTAAATCAGTTCAATCTTTTTTCACGTGCAGACCCATTAAAAAATTTGAATGGAGGTGCGGCCCCCTTTGGAAATCTTAGACATAGTCTGTGGACCCCTAGGGACCCTAGGGGTCCGTGGACGACAGATTGAAAACCACTGTCCAGGGTTTTACAGACAGCTTCCTGCTTAGAGGTTGTGCCTCACTTCCTGAATGAAAACTTCATTGTCAAGCCTCCTTTTTAAAGGTCTTTTTTCCTTTATTTTTTTTCTCTCTCTCTTCTGGCATGGTCATTCATGGTTATTCAGAGTGGAGGAATTCTAACTGGAATGTCTCAGGATTTTTCCATTAACTCTAATGCTCTATCACTGTCTTTTTCTGGTCTGTATACATGTCTCATAAATAACCATCATATTCAGAACATTTCAAGCTTTTATAAAAGACCTCACTCGATATACTTTTATAGTACAATACAATATGCAATCAATTGGTTCAACTGCTCATTTTGGGGGGTTTAAATCTTATGTTCTTCCCTTGAGGTGACTGGCCCCTGATTGTCACAATGATTAAAGTCTCTCACCTTGCCATTGAAGATTTGCTGAGCCTGCACTTAGAAACTAGCTGCCCGGAAGCCAAACCTTCCTGCCAGAGTTTGTTAACAGATAATGCTGCCATGTGACATTTCAGAAAATGCAGAGCAAGAGCAGCAATGTTCCAGGTTGCCTAGTGGATGCAAATAATGACTGGCCAGATAGGATTTTAGCAAACACTGATAGATGGAAAGGGGAAGAGGTAGAAAGGGGGATAGAGCAACTGTTTGAAGATTTATACGGCCAGTCCGCCCATCCCTAGCAAGTCTATAGAACAACAACATTTGGAGAGAAAGATGTTTTTGATATGCTGAAATAAATACAATTTAAAATCTAAAAATATTCGATATATAAGACAAAGCTAAGAAGAAATGTTCCCCTTCAGTTTAGTTTGATTCTATCCTCTAATGAACTATCTAATATAGGATTATAAATCACTGACAGAATTGCCATTTGAGGAGAAAAATCTTATTAAAAATGAGCAAATATGGTGAAAGTTTTGCAGTGTGATGGCTAATGTATGCCTTTAAGATAATAATTAAAAAACCCAAGATAAAGCCAGGAATAACTAGTGCTGAAAATTTCATAATAAAATTCAGAAATAAATTACACAAATAAAAAAAAGTAAACTCTAGAGACGAAACTTGGTCTGAAGGTGTAAAAATAATAAATATTTCGAGGGATGGGGAATTCCTGGCATATAAATAACTACATTAACACATAATAAATAAGGAAAGAAGCAAGCAGAGTCATATAATGTGAACATATGTTGAAGAAGAGATAAACTAATCATCATTGCCAGAAATGAGGAGGAAATATCCATGAAACCATCTAAATTGCCTCTGCTTTTAAAGACAGCTCTTGCCTGTACTGACATTTGAAATGCCAAGCTGCCAGAAGAATACATCTGATGTGAAGAAAAACTTCCAGAAGTGAAGTAATGGGGCCTGATTCTGCATGCAGTTACAGCCAGAGTATCTCCACTGAAGTCAATAAAGTACTGTCAGAATCTGCCCCATAGTCATTTAGCAACCATAGATACCACACACACACATAATCCTGTTTATGACAACTGCCAAATCACATAGGAATGAAAGGGTGGGTACCTGTTAAAAGGATGTCCATTTGCACAAAAATTCCAGGAATAAAAGAGCCTGATTCTCTATTATCCTTTTAGCTTGCCTAGCCATTTATATCTTTGCAAAATGGATGAAAAACATATGCATTATGAACTGATAGCATTTTACACCAACTTCGTACGAATGTAAATGAGATTCGAGACTGTTGAGAATTACCACCAAAAATCTATAGTTTAGTCCAGATCACAAATATTTAGAACATACAAAATGCAATAGGGTACTATAAACTTCATTTCCATTATTGACATGCTGTTTGTCTGAAGTTCTGCAGTATATCTGGATCTCAGGCCTTATCTCTTACCATTGGAGATTACACTTAAAACCTCCCCTAGTTCCCACAATCAAGTCTAAGATATCCGTTCTGGAAAAATACTGTTTAAAGGACCCCATGCTTTTTCCCACCCTTCTTAGGTAACATCTTCATTAATGACAGTACATGTCTACATGTGCATTGCTGTGCTATAACCATCCTATCATCCACATCTGAACCCCTGAAACACATGCATCCTGGAGAGTGCACAGCAAGTAAGCTAGCATGCATGAGGGGTGCGGGCATGCACATGCCTCTTCTGTGGCATGGCCCCGTATCCATGCTACAGGGCAGTATGGATGTGGGTAAGGAGCATGCACCAGGTCCCACATTTCAATAGGCCTCAGGCCCATTCCCACAATGCATCAAACCCTTTCCAGCCTGACCCTTACCCCACGTATAAAGGTCTCTGGCCACCTGTTGTCAGCAATAGTAGAGAGCTGTGTTGACCATGTCAGAACAGTTTTCCATTATGCTGTAATCAGTACAAGATTATCATGGATTCTGTTCCCAGAGCTTCCGCCTGGTCCACTGTGCACACCTGGAGGCTGATTAATGTGTGGTCAGAGTATGCTATCCTCCAGAACTTTGCCCAGAGCAGCTGGAACTTTCACCTCTGTTGGGAGATTTCACAGAGGCTGGAAGCAGCAGGCAGTCACCAGACTCCGTCCCAGTGCCAGGAACCCATGAAGCACCTGAGGTTCCAGTACGGGAAGAGGAATCCCTGACAGGGACCCTCATACATGCCCATGCAATGATGAGCTGGACTGGATGCTCTCCGGGGCTCCCAGTACAAAATCTGAAGTGGCTCCTGACCCCCTCCTCAATCCCGCTGGCCATATCATACGACAAGATGCTGATGAGGGGCAGAGCGAGGAGGCAGCATGGACCTCAGAGGAAGTCCCTAGAGACTTGGAGAAAGAGGAGAATGTGATTCTGCATCTTTACCTAGTGGAGGTAGGTGAGCAATTCCCTCCCCCGAGGAGACCATAACCATAACCCAAAGCATAGCAGGAAGCAGAATCCCAGGCTGATAAGTTTTACAGTGGACCTCCTACCCTCCCTGCAAATATCCCTTCTTCCTCTTCTGCTATATGTCTGCAGCCAAACCTTGTCCACTGGAAACCAGGAGCAGTGTGCACATGGGTGGGATACAGCAGACAGTACAAGTTTTGCAAACTCGTACTGCCCTGTGTCTACTCCATCAGGAAGCATTCCCCTTTCCCGTCACATATGTTGTGAAGGGTACAGCATGCCACGATTATGCAAACCGCATTGGCCATATTGGCATTCAGATGGCTGCATAGGCATCACCAAGAAGCTTTCAAATGTCTAAACACACTCTCAACAACCATTCTGCAGCCAGTCAGTCTGTTGTTTAATTCCCTTTTGTCTGGATCATTGATGCCAAAGTATGAGTGTTGACATTGACACACCATACAGAACCACATCATTTCTGGGGAATAAAGTCCCTACTTCCCCCATCAGGTAAAACCCTGATCTCCTGAGGAGCCTCCCATCAGGAACCTGCCCTGTCTGTTCAAAGTTGGTATTCATGAAAGGTCCCGTGTGGTACACTAAGCCTTGCAGAATGAGCAAATAGTAATCTCTGCAGTTCACATTTTCACTCATGTCTTGAGGTGGGCAAAATGTAGGAATGTGGGTGCCATCGATGGCCCCTGCACAGTTCAGAAACCCCACTTGCTGAAATCCAGCTATAAATTCTGGTACTTTGGTTATGGCAACCACCTGTGAATAGATGACAGTATTGTTTGCCTAGCAAACCTGTACAACAACAACACTAACAGTGGACTTCCCAACCTTGAACTGGTTTGCAACTGACCGGTAGCGGTCAGGTGTCACCAGCTTCCAAAGAGCAATAGCCATCTACTTCTGCATTGGTATGGATTTCCAAAAATGAGTGGTCTAGAGCTGGAGAGTTGATGCAAGCTCATCACACCAATCCATGAAGGTCTCTTTCCTCATTCAGAAATTCTGAAGCCACTTGTTGTCATCCCAGATTTCCAAAATTATGTGATCCCACCACAAAGTGCTGGTTTTCCTGGACCAGAAGCGGTAGTCCACCCATGAGCATACTGTGCCAATACCACAGTGATAATATCTATTTCATGGAACTTGTCACTCACCCTCTCAGTCAGTCATCTTCAGCATGTCAAAATATTCTGGTCCTATTCTGTCAAATATATAGCAGATTGAGTATTGCACCTCAGGAACATTTTCCTGTTACAAGTAGCAGGAACAGAACCACATCACCCAGGGTTTGTTCCATGTCTTCTGATAGACGGGAGAGGTGAGCGGGAGCTGACATTGGCAAATATGTAAAGATGGCAGACAGTTCCAGCAACATGCAGCAAGTTGGTTCCTAAAGTGTCTCCTGTGATGTGCAGAACTCTGGGATACTGTCCCTGAAATGATAGTGCTAATGTCATGTACCAACATGGGCTAATGTAGACATGAGTATACACGTGTACACAGCATTTACCCAGGCCCAGCACAGCATATGTGGACACTTGGCACAGCTATGGGATACGAGTGCTAGCAATACATGGACAACAACCTATGGATGTTCTCGAGAGTAGATGTAGCCTTGGATAGAGACAGGCTAAGAACAACCCTTTTCCTATTTTCATAATGGCCATCATTCAGAATCAAGGTAAGAATCTCCCTGCAATGGGTAAGCACCACTAACCTGTTGGCCAAATCTCCTCCATTCCCTGTGCCATCCAAAGAGTTTGGATTCTTGGACAACACCCTGCAGAGAAAAGTGAAGAAAATGCCCTGATATAACCCTCTGCTGCCAGTAATAGCCTAGCTTACAGGTTTCCTAATGCAATGGAGGATCACTATCACTGTAGTCTCTGATTGGAGAAGGGTACTCCAACCCATGCAGATGGTGGCAATCAATTCTTGGGACCTTCAAATCAGGATAAACTTAATAATGATCAATATATTTCCCCAATTTTTTTCATCCCCTTCCATGACAGTCACTCTACACAGAATATATATAGTGTATGAATATGGTGTGTCTGTGATATCTCTAGAGTGAATAAGTGGAAGAGTCACTTGTTGCCCAATGCTATCCCTGCAGGTAAAAGCCAGTGGAAATAACTCATATCCTGCTGGAGGAGAAAATATAAATCAATTTATTCCTGGTAATTTGATCAAATGCGTGTGGACTTTGGATCAGTTGACACAGATGGGAGCCAAGGAGATAACACTTAATTTAGAGGCTAGAAAATGAACGATTTTCACTCCTGAAATAAAGATCATGCTACACAGAAATCTTTCTGTCCTAGTTATATACTATCACTATCTTAACAGGGGCTCCCACAAAAATGATCTCCTTTTTGTCCATGATAAAGCCAGGTATCAACTTATGGGGTGCCTGTGATCACAGAAATGAAGACTGACCAGTGAATTTGATTTTCCATTTAAAGATAAATGCTTTGTCCTGACTATACTCAAGGAGAGAGTCAATACCACTTGACAAACAAACTTAGATTAAGTGCAGCTCACTGGAAATTTGCTCTTCAGAATCATTTTTATCTTTTTCAGGGCTAGTCACTTCACTTCTGGCAGCTCTGATAATGCAGCATCCAACGAGGGGTGAATTGTATCAGAGATAGAGAAATCACACCAATCCTCCTTTCAGTTTTGTGGCAGTCTTTTGACCTGGGGCTTCTTTCATGAACTCTTCAGCACATCAATGTTCTGCCCATGATTGCACAAATACGGTTTAACACAATAAATATCTCTCCAGTGTGCTCTATTTAGAATCAATTTAGAGTTGTCATAAGATGCAAAAAGAAAATCCAAACAACTGGAATTGAGATAAACAGGACCAGTTTAGAAATACCCAGGAGAAATCATTATCAAAGACTTTATCTTACAACCAAACACACACTGGTAGTATTAGTGTCCATTGGTATTGTATTCGGGAAATGTAAAGTACAGTGTTAGGAGATCCTTCTCTATTGAACTATTTGCCTTTTTATCTTCTCTCCAGTGAATCATTACATAAAATTTCCAGTTAAAGGACAACAAAATACATTCACTTTAATCGCAGGGTATGATCATTTGGGCCCAATATTTGAAATCCAATTTAAGTAACTGAAACAAGGGAGCCAATTTAAGGCAATAATATTTTCTAGTGCATTTCAAATCCCCATGACTAAATATTACTAGGAAATATTTTCCCTTTTTCATCCCCAATTAATGGCCAGAAATACATATGTAAGATTTTTAATGAACTAAGTTGTCTCATAGAGAAGCAAAGATATAGATAATAACCAACCTACCACTGTTTTTCTCCTGCCACTCTGTCAATTTACTGAATTTCCTCTGGGGATGTGGCTTTTGATTTTTTGCTATGAATTATACCATTATGTTCAATGGTTTAGGTAAGTAATTCTTAGCTAAGTAGATCGTACTATTCATATGTTCTTATTCTAAATACACATCTATGCATCCACTTTCACTTCCACATTTACCACTAGTGATCATTATGGTATAAAAAAAATTGATGGTGGATGAAAGACTGGTATTAGCTACAATTCATTATTCTTTCAAGGACACTTTATTTAGATGCTACATTCAGGTTTGAATGGCAATAATTGCTCTTGAACATGCTCCTTTACCTTTCACTATGTGCCATTGGATTGTTTAACATAATAGGTAATGCATGTACTATGAACGTTAGAGCAAATTCTGAGATTAGAACATATACACCATACTTTCTATAACCTACCAGAAAATTACAGTAATAACAGCAAAAATTGTTTGATCTCTTTGAGTTTTTGTAAGATTTCTAATGGTATCTCATGTCAGGCTGTGTTACTGGAAGTCATGATCTTGTTATTCTCTATAAGAGACCACCATTATTATTAGGAGTCTAAAGAGGATGATTTGCTGAAAGGTCCTACTTGCTTCCATTGGGGTCAGAGGGTCTTGGATCCAAAGACAATCACAGACCTCCTTAAGCCAATAACTGTACCAATTACCCTCCTTTAGGTTCAGCAGAAGGCCCCTTTATGTAGTAAAAAAAAGCTGCATACAATGCACACCACCAGGACAGAGATAAGCTGGCTGTAAATGCAGGAGCTAGCATATTTGTTGGCGCCTGTATGCACTGGAGAGAGCAAACCAACAGTAGTAGGAAGCAGAGACAGAGATTCTTGAGCACACAGCTGGGAGATTTCTAAGAAAGTACACTGGGTACTGTTTGTTTCTTCTGTGTTCAAGGAAACAGTACCTTGTGTAATTTTTTTTTTGTGAATAAACAAGATTAAACCAAGAATATACCTGAATCATCTCACTAATTTCTCATCCAAATGGAAACACACTGCAAGGCCCCACAGTTTGGCTAACCGCGCAGGCCAAAGCAGCAACAATAGCATTAAATTGTATAAACACATTGATTTAAAACCACTAAAACAAAGGAATTTACGTAGGACTAGATCAGTGCATCGGTATATCAACTTTAGTTCACTCCACTGTGTTGAGGTACTGTAGAGATCTTATCGATTTCACAATATCAAAACACTATCTCTGCTGCCTCATCTAGATACCAGCTGCAATTCAAAAACTCCATTTGAGAATCTATCTTGTAGTGTTTTCACAATTCTTTTGTTTCTTGCAGCAGTACTGAGAAAAGCAGCTCTCTTCCAGATGAACATAAGAACATGCAGTAACTTAATTCATGTCACTGCAGTGTATCATGTTATGAAAAGTTTTTAGAACATGTTTATACTGTTAAGTCCCTGGATAAAGTTCTCCTCCCTTGGATCAGTAATTGGTTTGCACCATTGCAAGTGAGACCACAACAGGGCCCAACAATGTCATTTTGAGTACACTTACAGGTACATAAATCCATGGGGCTTGATTCTCTCTTGGTTCTGGGATCCACTCAGCATGTGTGTTTTGGTGGGTGGAGGAGAGGCTCTATCAAGGAGGTGGTTCTGGCTCCCTGATTCTGGGAGCTAGTCCATGCCAACTCTGGCATGAGTAAGATCAGCATAGGGTACTGTTTTCGATTACACCAGAAGAGGTCAACATAGGAGAATTCCCCTAGCATGCCTTCCCTTTTCCTTCACCTAGCATGCCTTCCCCTTCCTTTCCCCTAGCATGGCCCCTGTGCTGGTAATGGGTAGAAAGGTTGGTGCTGGACCCAGCTCCACCAGTTTTAAACTAGCTGAGCATTCCTCCAACAGTGTGATTTCTCAACCGGCCAGTTTTAGTTAGAATCTGATTGCCTCAAAGGAGTCCAATTAGATTTGAGAATCTGGTCCATATTATGAAGCCATTGGAGACCAAATCCACCCATATTTGTACCCCATGACACTTCACAAAAATTAATAAAGACTCTAGGTGCTTTTGCTGCTGTGTGTTATAAAACATAATGAAAAAAATACTATACATTTTAACACATTAGCAAGTAGACCATTTTATAGAATATTATGAGACCTAGATGAGACCTCAGGAGGTCATCTAGTCCAATCCAGTGCTCAAAGCAGGACCAACACCAACTAAATCATCCCAGCCAGGGCTTTGTCAAGCTGGGCCTTAAAAACTTCTAAGGATGGAGATTCCATCACCTCCCTAGGTAACCCATTCCAGTGCTTCTCCACCCTCCTAGTCAATAGTGTTTCCTAGTATCCAACCTAAACCTCCCCCCACTGGAACTTGAGACCATTGCTTCTTGCTCTGTCATCTGCCACCATTGAGAACAGCCGAGCTCCATCCCCTTTGGAATCCCCCTTCAGGTAGTTGAAGGCTGCGATCAAATCCCCCCTCACTCTTCTCTTCTGCAGACTAAATAACCCCAGTTCCCTCAGCCTCTCCTCATAAGTCATGTGCCCCAGCCCCCTAATCATTTTCACTGCCCTCCGCTGGACTCTCTCCAATTTGTTCACATACCTTTTGTAGTGTGGGGACCAAAATTGGATGCAATACCCCAGATGTGGCCTCACCGGTGCTGAATAGAGGGGAATAATCACTTCCCTCAATCTGCTGATTGCCCTACTTCCTCAGTATGAATCAGGAGGCTTCCCATCTTGAACCCTCCTCCTTGTATTTCCTCCCGGTATCCCACTCCCTCACTCACCTCTGGGCTTAGGTCACCATGCCCCGGTGAACCTAATTTAAAGCCCACCTCACTAGGTTAGCAAGCCTGCCTGCGAAGATTTTACTTTGCTCTTTAATACAAAAAGGGCCATTTGACTTAAAAAGTGATTGAGAACTTCTCAAAGCGTTGGCAAAATAAAAGTGAATTCCTAAGCTTTGATATCGTATGCCCAAGTTTCAACTGGAAAAGGAAGTGGTTTTGTTGGTCTTTGTGGTGGGAGAGAGAGTGGGCTGCGGCAGGCCTAGGCACCTGCGTAGACGCGCGGCCAATCAGGAAAGGGCTTACTGAGAGCCAATCGGGAGGCAGATTGGGGCCAGCCAATCAGGGCCCGGCTTAGCCATATAAAAGACTGCCCAGAGCAGGAGCAGTCAGTCTGTCCCAGGCCTTCAGAGGGGAAGGTCTGTCTCCAGAGCTGGGAGGCCAGCACCACGGACAGCGCAGCGCAGGCCAGCTCGAGAGAGTGGGAGAAGGCCCTACTCCATAGCCTGCCAGGCGGCAGGCCTGGGAGGAGGAGGCCTAGTGTAGAGAAGGGCTGTTGGGGAAGCGGTCCAGAGGGATAGTCAGAGGAGGAAGGAGAAGGAAGACAGCGAGACTGTTGCCCGAGGGCCTCTGGACCGGGACTCAGAGTAGTGGGCGGGCCTGAGTCTCCCCCCCCCACCTTTTCCCCCCCTTTGTTTGCTGTGCTGCCCTACACACAGCCACAGGCTGCAGGGAGCGGCCGGCCAGAACCACGCCAGGTCCTGGACTGTGAGGATCAGACTCGAAGGTGTGGGGCTGTGGTTTACCCCCCCGGAAGGGGGTGTGAATGGACAAAGGAACACTGTCTGAGGACAGTGTTCCAGAAGAGGACGCCGTTGGGAGCAACGCAAGTCTGTGCACCCCACAAAGGCGAGCCGACAGGCGGACGCCACCCAAAGAGGGTGCTCTACTGGCTCAAACTAATTCCCCGAGATGACCAGGAGGAGGCGCCGCAGTGGTGAGCTACCAACCCTGTCAGTCTTTAATAGTAGCTCATTTGTAAGTAAAGAATTCGCCCACTTTGGAATCACCTTGTGCACTATGCAAAACACATTATCCACTAGAGCTAATCAGGAAGGGTTTCTTGCTTGCTGTCCCACTGAAAACTTAGATGAGGATGTGGAGAAGAAATCATTTTTAACAATATATTCCACAGAAAAGCAACTTTATGGCAAAATAAATATATATATATATATATATATATATATATATATATATATATATAATTTTCCCACTGAAAAAAGTTTCAGAAAAAAAAATTGCAACCAACCCTACTACTACATACCTTATAAAAGGCTGTGGGTTTAATGAGTATGCTAGTAATACTTTGCACTCACATAGCATTTTTCAAAGGGCTTTATTAATTAAATAACATAGCACTCCTACAAGTGGTTACATGATGCTGAGTACAATCACTTCACCTTTACCCTTGCCCGTTAGCTGGGGTCGGCAGTGCAGATTCATAGAGCATGTGTGATTGGCCAGGCCTGATGCTCTTGGTTTGAAATTGGAGTATTCCATCCCCAAGCCACACCTGCCCAATAGAGGCACAGAGAGGTGAAGTGACTGGCCCAAGGTCACCCCGCAAGTGTGTGGCAGAGCTAGGATAAGAATCCAGGTCTCCCAAGTCCCAGTCCTGCACTCTCTCCTCTGTAACACACTGTCTCCCTTGTGGTGAGCAGAATCCAATATTTAAAGAGATGAGCAGAGGAAAAGGAGGAGGAAATGGTATCATTCCCCCTCCCTCCCTTTTTTAAACACAGATGGGGAAAACAGAGAAGTTAAGTGATTTGCCCACCACCTCAGAGGGAGACAGTGCCAGAGCCAAAATGAGAACTCAGTTGTGTTTGGTTACCAGCTCTGTGCTCTGACCATTGGACCAGGTCTCTCTGGGTTATCCATGTGTTCATGTAATTAAGAAGAAAATGCCATATAAAATAGAACACAGGCCAACGCTCTGTAACAAAGCTATGAATCAAAAATCTCAGGCAGAAATCTTAAAAAAAAAAAAAATCTCAAAATCCTAACATTAATATGTTCGAATGCTGCTATATATTTTCTCTGGGTGGGTTTTATATAAAACTGTATTTGTGTATATAAAAATTGATGGCTAAAAATACACATTAGCCCCTGTGCACCCCAATTTCAAAGGTTCTGCACATTCTTCTGGTACATATACCCAACGGGCAGGGCCGGCTCCAGGCACCAGCTTGTCAAGCAGGTGCTTGGGGCGGCCACTTTGGAGAGGGGCGGCAAGTCCAGCTATTCGGCAGCAATTCAGCAGACCGTACCTCACTCCAGCTTGGAGTGAAGGACCTCCCGCTGAATTGCTGCTGCAGATCACGATCGCGGCTTTTTTTTTTTTTTTTTTGGCTGCTTGGGGCAGCCAAAACCCTGGAGCCGGCCCTGGCCAATGGGGAAAACTATAGCAGGCTGCCACTTTTGCTAATGTTGTTCTGTGTATAGTCACTGGGATATCATCCATCAAAAGAACACTCACAGAACAGCATATTATCAGTGCAGGCTGCCAAACCTGAGAAAATGCTGTAGTTCTAACACGTCCAATGGTGTCTCTGCATGCAAGATTCTTACACTTCATTTTACACTGAGCAAACTACTAAAGGAGCAAAACCAATAGCTCTTGTAATAATATCAAGAACTACAAACCTGAAGCATGTAATACGGAATTAATGAAGAGAGACCTGAAATGCCCCGCTTCCAGACAGCTCCAAGGAAAAAAAAAAAAAAAAAGGCTTTGGTCCAGGGGCGGCCCGTCCATATAGACGAACTAGGCAGTCACATAGGGTGCCAAGTTAAATGGGGTGCCAAATTTGAGGGAAAAAATAAAAAAAAATGAAAAAAGATGAATACAAAAAAATAACGAAGATGTCATTATTTCAATTCCCATGTGTGTATGGCGGGAATATGAATGAATTCTTTTCTTGAGATTTTTGAGAATTTATTAATATGTCAAATCTCTTATTTACTGCAAAAAAATATTTTAGCGATTTTTTTTTTCTTTTTTTTTTTTTTCAATTTGCGACGTAGGGTCAAGATGCCCCACTCCACAATTTTGATAAGCAATAACTCAGCCACAATGCAACACATCCACCAGCGGCAAGAGCTGCAATGCTAGTGACACCTAACTCGAATATACATCAAGGTCGCATAGTCGGAAATTCATGTAGAGCGGAGATATCGCGAGTTGATACATGTCAAACAGTCATTTTAACACACGTCACAGGCAGATGGTTAAGAATCGAGCTCATATTTTGGAAAATTGTAGAAATGAAAAATTATACACTCCAGGTAATGGAAACATTTTAAAATTTGTTCAATAACTAGCTTTGTTTGATCCAGTCATGAAGGAGCATCTACGTAAAATAACTGATAATGAAACACAGGTTCATTACATAGGAAAAATATGCAGAATGAACTGATTCATATCCTAGCAAATGCCATTAAAAAATATTGTAGAAGCTGCCCATTCTGCAAAATATTTTTCAATAATACTGGACTGTACACCAGATGTGAGTCATGTTGAACAAATGACAATGATCATTCCTTTTGTGGATATGGAAAATCTGCAGATGAAGATAATGTTGAAGTGCTCATAAAGGAACATTTTTTGGGTTTCGTACCACTGAAGGAGATGACTGGAGCATTTATGACTGAAATAATTCTACAAGAGCTTGAAACAATGTGGCCAAGGCTATAATAATGGGAGTAATATGAAGGGTAAAGACAATGGTGTGCAAAGGAGAATGATGGAAATCAGTCCTAGGGCCTTTTATGTTCCTTGCAGTGCGCATTCTCTGAATTTGGCTGCCAATGATGCTGCTAGATGATGTTTAGAGGCACGCAGTTTCTTTGACCTGGTGCACCATGTTTGTTTTTCCCCTCAGGCTCAACACGCCATTGGGAGATTCTGATCCTCCATGTGAATTCTCTAACTGTGAAACCATTTAGTCAGACAAGCTGGGAAGTCGTATTGATGCTTTGAAGCCTCGTTGCTTTGAACTTGGAAACATTTATGATGCCCTAACTGAAATTTCTGATACTACCTTTACTGGATCATCTGGCAATACGGCACGTTCAGATGCAGAAGTTCTTGCAAATTGCCTTTCCAAGTTCAAATTATGACTTCACTTATTTTGTGGTATGTGACAGACCCAGACCAGTGGGGTACAGGAGTCTGGTAGAGGGCAAATATACTGGTCACTGGATGAGTAGTTTTGTTTCCTGAGTAACCAGAGAAGGGGCTGCACTACAGTAATCCGGAACCTGCTAGAACCAGTTAAGGCAAGCAGTCTAATTAGGACACCTCGAGCCAATTAAGGCAGGCTAATCAGGGCAGCTGGGTTTTAAAAGGAGCTCACTTTAGTTTGTGGTGTGAGTGTGAGGAGCTGGGAGCAAGAGGCGCAAGGAGCTGAGAGTGAGTGGGTGTGCTGCTGGAGGACTGAGGAGCACAAGCGTTATCAGACACCAGGAGGAAGGTCCTGTGGTGAGAATAAGGAAGGTGTTTGGAGGAGGCCATGGGGAAGTAGCCCAGGGAGGTGTAGCTGTCATGCAGCTGTTACAGGAGGCACTATAGACAGTTGCAGTCCACAGGGCCCTGGGCTGGAACCTGGATTAGAGGGCGGGCCCGGGTTCCCCCTAAACCTCCCAATTGACCTGGACTGTGGGTTCTTCCAGAGGGGAAGGTCTCTGAGCTGTTCCCCAACCCACATGGTAAATCTCTGAGGCAAGAAAATCCACCAATAAGTGCAGGACCCACCAAGATAGAGAAGGAACTTTGTCACATGTATAATCCTTTTCAAGATTAATCTCACTAGTAAACATCTTCAGGAAAAGAACTTGAACATACATTCTGCTATTCAAAAACTGCAGCAAACAAAATATTCTGGAGGAATTCAGAAGTGATGAGTTCGAAAGAACACTGGTAGAGTCTCTCGAGCTTGCTGAAGAAATGGACTTGCCAACAGAATTTGAACCAGAGCCAGTTCGCGTTCAGCAAAAGAAACAGCAGTTTTAGTATGAAGGATGAGACACTCATTCAGAACCCAAAACAAAGGTTCAAAGTGAATTTCTACTTTGCAGTCCTTGATACTGCTATTCACTCAGTTGACGAAAGATTTCAACAGATGCAGCAGTTAAAGTCAGTATTTGGCTTTCTATATGATATCCACAGCTTGCAAAAGAAAACAGCAAAAACAGATAAGAGAATTTTGTATAAAACTGGAGTTGGCATTGACTCATGAAAATTCAAAAGACATTGATGCTACAGATTTGTGTAGTGAGCTTCAGAATTTTTCAAGATGACTTAAGAAACATTTCACTCCTGAAGAAGTATTGAAGTTTGTTTGTGAAAATAAACTCAGACAGTTTTCCAAACATTTTTATAGCTCTACACATTCTTTTAACTTTGCCAGTTTCTGTAGCTAGTGGGGAAATGTAGTTTCTCAAAGTTAAATTTGATCAAAACATATCCACATTCAACAATGGTGCAAGAGATACTTGTTGGACTAGCCACAATGTCAATAGAGCATAAAATAGCTGGAAAACTGGATCTAAAAGAACTAGACTGAATTTTCAAAACTTAAAGCAAGAAAAGTCATGTTTTAAGAGCACAGAGTGTTTATTCTGAGTGTTTTGTAAATACAGGTTAAAGTTCATTGAAGAGTTTTTTCTTTCTATACTAGATGTGGTGGTAATGGCAGTTAAAGGAGGATAGTGTAATAGATGATTTTGGATTTGTAATAATAATTATAATTAACCTTAATGCATTTTTATTTGAAATCTGACTGAAATATCTAGCTGTTGTGTACAAATCTATTCTGAAAATGTTGTGTCTCTATCTGATCTCAGAAACATTGGTTGGACAGATAGATGGACGGATAAACCAAATAATTAAGCCTCTGTTTAAAAAAAACGCTTAACCATTAAAAAGGGGCAAAATGTTTCTCAGTTTACCAAAAACCTCAGCCTAGATCTACCCTTGGGGTTTGGGGGGCACCGATTGCATGGTTTGCCTAGGGTGCCAGTTGCTGGCAGCTAGTCTAGGGCCACCCCTGCTTTGGTCCTATCTAAATTGAGAGAAAGTATAGGGTGCATGCTATGCTATCATTTGCCATCTTATCCTCTCCTATTTATGTTGTTTCCTTCCCTGTTCCTCTTTTCTTGTGTTTTAAACGTACCTGTTTCTAGATGCATCACTGCAGTGGGACCTGTGTCTTGATTTGCTTAAGTTTGGAATATAGATAGGCCATTTATAGAACAAAAGAGAAGTATGCTAGGATACAAAACTAGACCCTGTAGAAGAGTGTGTATGTGCCTTGATATTTTGGAGGTTCCAGAGAGAAGAACCCTCAAACAGCCCAGTTTTTACCTACTCAGATGCCTGAGACATGAATTGCCTGTAGGGACTCCATCTGAAGCTATTCCTTGTGCTTCAAAAATATACACACAAGTCCTCTGCCACAGCTAACCTTTGTGCTGCTCAGAGGGAAGATCTAAGATTGAAAAATATACTAATAGTTGAGAAAAGACATCCTGCCTCTGCAACCAAGTCCACACACTGACATGCTATTGTTAGAATGTAGGACAAATTAGAAATCAGGAACTAACTGTTTTATTGGGCCACTAAACATTCAGATGATTCACATGCCAATTAGTAGGTCGTCCCCAGGAAGTACCACTGTAATGTGCTATAATCTTTGCATGCTGACAGAAGACACTGTGGTTTAGATAAAACTACTGATCTCATCAAAGCTGGATTCTTCTGGCAGCAGCAGCAGAACATTATGTAAAAATCTGTGGGAGATATGTGAAAAAGAAAACGCTTCCTAAGAGTTGGCTCCCTCATCAATATCACCCGTGAAGGACCAATCAAATCTAATCTGTACAGACAGTTAAGAGCATTAGGAACATTGTCGTCATAATTGACCATTTCACAAGGACTGTGCAAGATTACCCCACAGAGGATCAACATGGAACTATAGTTGCAAAGGTTTTCTGTGAGAAGCTGTTCATAAATTATGGGTTATCCTGTCAGAATCCACATAGAGCAAAGATGCAACTCTGAAAGTAATTCAGTCAAAAAGTTGACACATCTGAAAAGAATGAGGCTAGCTACAGAACTAACCCCCCAAAAGACCCTGAGCTAAAAAGGTTCAACAAACTCTGTGAAACGTTCAGTGTACATTGGACTCAGCAGAAACAGAGCTGGAGTCAGCATTTCACCAAGCTAATGATTATACTTGTAATGAAGCCACTGGAAAGCTCTTTTTTGTTGTGCATAACTTTGGCAAAATAATACTTTTGGGCTATATCTTCCATGCTGAATCTCAGACAAGACATGACGTCAAAATAATCAGCAAAATATATTCAGCTGAATAAAGTTTTATTTTGTTGAATTTAAAGATTAATAACTGTAGTGTGAGGATACAGACACAAAGAGCCATTCGTTAAGTGGCAACTAGAGATCTTCCTGACCAGGAAGTTCCTACATTTATTAAGCTCTCCATTGTAGCACACCGTGGTCCTCAGGTAATTATAGAAGACAAGAAACTCTATACCCACTCCACAATAATTTAAGAATTTTATTGACAGATTTTCTTTTTTTTTTTTTTACTAGAGTTTATTGATACTTAAGAATCAAGCCAAGTCTGAAAATTATGGCCCTGATTCTTCATTGCAGCATACCGCTCATGCTGATGCAATGCCATTGTAATCAAGGTGGGGTTGCCAATTTTCTAATCTCAGAAAACCTAACACATTTGCCCTACCCCTTGTCTCGTCCCTGCACTGCCCCTTCTCCAAGGCCCCGCCCCTGCTAACTCCATCCCTCCTCTCTGTCTTGCTCATTCTCCCCCATCCTCGCTCACTTTCACTGGGCTGAGGCAGCGTGTTGGGATATGGGACGGGGTGAGCGCCCAGCTGGGGATGAAGGATCTGTGGTGCAGGAGGGGGTTCCAGGCTGGAGCCAAGAGTTCAGAGTGCGGGAGGAGGCTCTAGTATGGGGCAGGAGATTGGGGTGTGGGAGGGGGTGAGGACTCTGGCTGGAGGTGTGGGCTGTGGGGTGCAGCCAGGGATAAGGGGTTTGGGGTGCAGGAGGTGACTCTGGGCTGGGGGGTGGGGCCAAGGGGTTTGAAGTATGGGAGGGGGCTTTGGACTGAGGCAAGGGGCACAAGCTCAGGGCTGAGGATGTGAGCTCTGGAATGGGGCCAGAAATGAGGGGTTCAAGGTGCAGGAGAGGGCTCCAGGCTGGGGCAGAGGGTTGGGGCATGGAAGGGGATTTGGAGTGCAGGCTCCAGGAGGGAGTTTTCATGCAGAAGGGGACTCAGGGCTGGGGCAGGGGTGCAGGAGGGGGTTCAGGGTGCAGGCTCTAGGCAACACTTACCTCAGGCGGCTTCCAGGAAGTGGCCGGCACGTCCCTCCAGCTCCTAGGCAGAGTGGTGGCTAGGGGAGGGGGCTTTGTGTGCTGCCCCTGATGGCAGGCACTGCCGCAAAATCTCCCATGGATCATGTGGAGCCAGTGCTCGGGGCAGGGGCAGTGAATGAAGCCCCATGGCTGCCCCTCCACCTAGGAGCCAAGGGACATGCCGGCCATTTCCTGGGAGCCACACGGAATGGCTAGGGAGCCTGCCTGATCCACTGCACTGCCAACTGCATTTTTAATGGCCGGTGTCACCAGGCTCCCTTTTTGACTAAGTGTTCCTGTCACAAACCGGACACCTGGCAACCCTAAATCAAGGTTTTATATAACACCAGCATAAAGCAGTATGCTGCAGTAGAGAATCAGACCCATAATTTTCAGACTTCACTTGGTTTTCAAGTCTCAATGAGATTTATTAAAGAAAAAGCAGAAGTTTTATTGACAAATTTTCTTCACACACACACAATGATTGGGTGTTGACTGGAATCGTGAAAAAAAGCATCTTTTAAATCTAGGACTGAGAAATGGGTATACTGCCCCCCTATAGAGGCCAACAGTGTATACGGATTTGGAACAAGGGGGTGCAGAGTCTTAACCCACTCATTAACTGCCCTGAGGTCCTGTACCAGCCAATACGTGCCATTGGGCTTTTGTACGGGCAGAATGGGGGTGTTCCATGCTGACTGGCATTCTCGTAGTACACCGTACTCTAGGAACCGATCTATAGTCTCTTGCAGTCCCTCTCTGGCTTACCTCTTAATCGGATACTGTTTGATTCGCACTGGGCTTTTTCCTGGGAGGAGCTGAATATGAATAGGGGTTTGATGGGTTGCTTTCCCTGGGAACCCTGATGCCCAGACAAGGGGATACACCTGGTCCTCCCACTGGTTCCACTCTGGGGCTTGCATAGCTGAGGGTTCAACTGCAAGGGTCATTATCCAAGCATTCTCAGGGGGTAAGGTGAGAGTTATATCATCTTGGGTAAAATGTAGGGTGGCACCTAAACGACAAAGCAGGTCTCATCCTAGTAGTGGTGTTGGACAATCAGGGAGGTAAACCAGCTTGTGTGATACAGTTCTGTTTCCCAGGGCACATTCCGCTGGAGCATACACTGGGCACTTAGTTCCTTTCCCTGTGGCACCCACCACTGTGAGGGAGTCTGCCACTGGCAGCTGAAGGAGTTGATTTACAGCGGTCCGTGTTGCTCCAGAGTCTCCTAAAAAGTCTATTTCTGAATTTCCCACCCTCATTTTTACTCGGGTTTCCAGGGGTAGGATGGTCCATCTCCCCTGACACCCCTAGTCTTGATCCTCTACTGCCATCATAGGGGTACCTTCCCTTTCAGGGCACTCATTTTTCCAATGTCCCTCCTTCCGGCATATGGCACACTGGTTGCGACCCAGGCGCTTTTCCTGGGGACCAGGGCACCCACATCCACAACCTCTCATTCCCCAGCCCCCTTCACCTTTCTGTGACCTTCCTCTGCCGCCGGCCTGCACTGCTGATACCATCATTTTCACTTGCCTTTTTTCCTTCTCTCCCTCTAAGGGTATAAGCCCTATTTTCAGTCTCCAAAATCTGAGCCAGAGACATTCCCATTAAAACCTCCCTTTTCTGCAATTCCCTTTTAATATCAGGGGCCGCACGGCTGGTAAAGATACCCTTTATAATTGCCTTAGTTGCCTGATCATCTGGGTCTGCACTGGTGGTTTGCCTGATGGTAGCCTGAATACGCTGCAGAAAAGCCACTGGACTTTCATTTGCTTCCTGGATTAGCTCAAAGCTTTGCCCAATTGTTATGTCGGACAGCTGAGTGCCTGAGGCCACGCATAAGCAGTTCCTTGTAGGAGTTAAGCAGCTTCTAACCCTCCTCCTCATTCGGATTCCACCGGGGGTCCACTAGGGGAACAGCGACCTCAGGCAAGGGCTTGCCTTCTCTATCTTCATTATGCCTTCTCTGTGCTTCCTCCTTAGCCTTAGCTATAACCTGATTCCGCTCCACCTCAGACAACAAGGTTCTCATAAGTATATTGCAATCATCCCAGTCAGGCTTACAACCAGTCAGACACCCTTCAAAGATCGAAATAAACCTGCTTCGATTTGTAGAAAATTCACCTTCCTGTGCCTTAAAGGCAGCTAGGTCCACTGGGTTAAAAGGAACATGAGAGTACACAGGCACAATCTGGGCTGCACGATCCTGTGTTCCTGGACAGGCTGCCACATTCTCAGTAATCAACAGATACAATCCCACCATATATATATGGTGTGTGTGTATATATGAACACACACACTTTAGAAATCTGAATTAATTAAATTATAAGTATGTGTTTATGCCCTCAAATTAGGTTAAAATCTATATTATAGTATTTTCACCCATAAGTAATAATTGGTAAAAATTTTTGGAACAGTTATTTGCATTTTGCATAAATAAAAAAGAGTGGATGTTTTAAAACAAAACCAAACCCAGGGCCATTAAGCCTCAGAGTTGAAGGAGAGAGAGGGGCGAGTTTTCTGTCTCACGTACTGAGCCCAGTATCAAGGAAGATCATTATAATTGGTGCCAGTGAACATAAGCACCCTTCTTTTGCAGAGCTAGTCTTGACCTTTGCTGACGACTCTGCAGATCTCACTCCAGGTATTGTAGCCTGTAGCATATATTGTAAGAGCTCAACTTCATTTGTGCCGACATGGACAGCTGTATTATGTGTGTACCACTGGTAAGTCATCACTAGACCGTATTACCTACCAGCAGCTTGACTTAGAAGCCTAGAATGGTTTGAGAGATGAATTTACTAGAGAAAATCAAAGTCTCAGACTAGAAGCACTTCATTCTCTTTGTGTGCTCTATTTCTCATATATCCTGATGTGCTTATGTTTTATCTATGTCATCATCATGTGATCTGAGGGCTGGATCACAGGAACTTGTATCTAGAAATGAGCATTCAAACTTTAAAAAAAGTTTTCAGTGGGTCAAAAATTTAGTAGTGCACCTTCTCAATAATAGTGGTCACCAAAAGTGAACACGCTACACTAACACTTCCCTTTCTACACTGTCTTTGCACAAAATATTGCGTCAGACTCCACAACTTGATACTAACTTTTAAGTATCTCCAAAGAACTGATCCATGCTAACTAAGGAACTGCCTTCTCTCGCTACAACAACAACCTTAAAACAACTACAAGCCTCCTAAACTATGAAATGATCAACAGTATGGTGAAACCAATGGAAGTTAGAGGCAGAACTTTCTCGGTTGCTTAACCAAGACTTTGGAACTCAGTTCTGATGGAGGTCTGAACAACCACCGATTTCCCCACTCTCAGAGCAAAGTGGGAAACACACTACTTCAGCGTAGCCATTCCATGGCCACACCACCACCACAAAGAGGAGAAAGTTAAAAAAAAAAAAAATCCTGACAGCTACTTCAAGGAAGGAAACTGGAACATATGCCTCTACATTGTGGTGAAAAGAATAATTTTCCATAATTTTCTTGGTATTGTGTATTAGCTAATTCTTTTCACTTTTCTGTACTTTGTATTTAAAGAGATATTTTCGAAGGTACAAATGACAGTTATGCATCTAACTCCCAATGATGGTCTTTGAAAATCTCCCTATTAATCATATTTCACATTGGAATATACATTTTAATTGGTTAAGTATAGATCTGTGGCATGCAGCACATTACTATAAAGAGATATCTGACTACATTATTCTTCTCAACCAGGTTTTTGTTTTCATAGTTATAGAACAGCTGCTGAACTTGTAAATAAATATGGCTGTTCTCCATTTGACTGATTTAACGCACAATTGAAAAATTAGGGTATCCTTGTTCTTCCTTTGTAATTTGGGGTTAAATACAGCACATGTTTCAAAACTATTTTTTAACTGTTTTCTTACTAGACAGCAACTCAGGATTAATGCTGACAGTCACAACGTGAGCATATCTTCAGTACTTTGCCATTCACCACAACCATGCTATCTGAAAGAAATTCAACCTTCATGGTTACTTGATTCCAATCCTTACACTTCAAGGTGAAATTGATACAAACTGTGTGGATTTTTTCATGGAATATCCATCACATCCTTAAACCCTTTGGTTGAACTCTCATCTAATTTGAGGGGTGGGGAGAATTCCCTATACCTTAAACAGGAGGTTCTGAATATGTTTAAGTTTCAAACAATCTGATTAATACACTACATGGCCTTCAAAATAATAAGGGAAAGCAATTAACTAGAGGGTATAAATCTTATCTTTCTGACAGAACCAGTAAGGCATTTTCTAATTAATCGACTGAAAATGTTATAAGATCTCAGTTTTGTGCTGCACATGCCTTCCAATCAAATAGCTAATCTTGTTGAAACTATATTTTTACCACTTGAATTACCTTTACAGATTAGTTTGGCAGTTATTGCTGTATTCCACAAAAACAGTCTGCAATGGCTTTAGCAACCATTACTAGTTTTTACAGTATATATTTGCATGTTCCGAAATGTATATTTGTATACTTTTTAAGCCTAACAGTCAAAGCATGTTCTAATTTTAAACTTTGAATTACTGTTATATGAAGAGATTAATCAATTTTGAAATTACTCTGAAATTTAACAGAGCTCAATATGAATTATGAACACAAACATTTGTAGACCTTGGCTAAAAGGAAAATAAACTATTTATGGGTCTGTCAATGGTGCCTATGTTAAGACTGGTTTTAGGCTACCAGAGTAGCAGCCTATTGAATCTATTTCCCCATGTTAAGTATCTTCACACTTTCTTGTCAACTGTCTAAAATGGGCCATCTTGATTTTCACTACAAAAGGTTTTTCTCCTGCTGATAATAGCTCATCTTAATTAATTAGCCTCTTACAGTTGGTATGGCTACTTCCACTTTTTCATGTTCTCTGTATGTATATCTATCTTCTTACTATATGTTCCATTCTATGCATCTGATGAAGTGGGCTGTAGCCCACGAAAGCTTATGCTCAAATAAATTTGTTAGTCTCTAAGGTGCCACAAGTACTCCCGTTCTTTTTATGTTAAAACTACAGATTTAACGAGAAAATTAATAATGGTTATTAAACCCTCTTACTCCTCTGTAATATGAGGCAATAATTTAATAAGCAAAATTATCAGAAAATCTGAAATATGATTAACAGCATGAAAACCAACTACTACAGATGACATAGCTAAGTGAAGCCAAAGTAAACTTTCTAGGATATCTTTTTATTTCTAAATTTGTCCGAGGCATCCCCATAACATCTGTGTACCACATAACAGTTTTTTAAATAACATGTAAATTTGGTAACTGCTTTGTTCAAATGATCCAAACAATCCAATAGAGTACAGAAAATGAGTCTTTATAGCCACAGTGTTGTTGACTGGGTAATTTTGATGTCTCAGACATGCACCATTTCTCAATAGTGCAGTTGGGATCTTTTCACTAATTACACACAACACATCCCTGAATCCATTATGTTAAATAAGGGAACAATGATGTGAGAAGGACATGAGGTAGGGATGAAGAGAAGCGACTGTTTTAAAACTAGCCCCTGCCCACAAAGTGCTAAGCTGCGCTTTCAGCCACAGTTTGTAGCCCTTTAAACGCAGTTTGTACAGCTGAGTGTTGATCAATATTCGAGATTTAAGGCCTGATTCACCACCACACTGCAGCTATTTTGTGCCCTCCATAGACACCAAGCAGCTATAAGCCTGACAGTTCCAGACATTGAATGATTCTTGTAAGTAATGCAACCATCCGGAACTCATGCTAATGCAACTTCTTGTGATATCACATAATTGCATATTCTCTCTGTATGTAAATTTGTTTTTATTTAGTTAGTGGTGAAAGGTGGCAGTTAAATTTCCTATGTTTTCGAAAATCTACCGATCATGTAAAATCAAAAGACTTGTCAGTGATGTCCTTTATTCACACATTCAGTTTGATAAGATATATTTTCCCCAAAACACTCTGCTGTGCTGATGAGGTATATTAATATAAAATAATACTCTGGCTGGATCTTTGGCCTCATTTAAGAAGAGATTGAATTTCTCCATATAATTTTGACAGATAGGAAAAGAGAGCAATAACTTTGCAATGCTGATACTAGCTTGTCCCCCTTCAAAAAATATAGTGCAGTTTTCTACCAAAAGATAGTTAAATATATTCTCAGCTACATGTTTTGCATACCCGACAGATGGGTTTACAATTCTAGTTTAATTTGTTTTTGCAAATAAATACAAGCCTAGCATATTCCCATCTGCATCAAAGGAAAGAGGAACATTTTACAGGGCATAATTTATATAAAATTTGACTATTTGCCTCAATACTCTAGCCCTTACCCTGCAAACAAACTAAATAGATGTTACCTCACCCACATTGTCTCTCTATAGACATAATATTATGTCATGTTTGAAAAATGCAATTGGTTGTTTTCAGACTTTTAACAAATTAACCATGTCTTTTTCGGTGGGTGGGTGGGTGCATCAGAGAGAGGCAGGCTTATCCCATCAATTATTCTTTCCATAAGGACAGCTGTTAAATGTCAAAACAAAGAACAACAAATATGGTACAATTTATTTTCCATTACAATACATCTTATCAAATCAAAATAGTTTTTTCCACCAATTTTATGTCAACCTGCTAGGAAGATCAGCTATTAACTTCCAAACTCATTAGAATTATCAAGTGCAAATACTTGCACAAAGTAACTTGAGCCTAGAATTCAATATTTAAAAGTTGTATGTATTGTCAAGCTCAACAGGTTTAAACTATATTCTATAAATAATTCAATATTTATCATAATTCTGTGCAAGGCAATACAGATATCAGAGAGATAAATACCAGGAAGGGAGAAGAGTAATTTAAGTACCAATGTGGACATAAGAACATATGGATATAAACTGGCCACAAACAAGTTTAGCCTTGAAATCAGACAAAGGTTTTTAACCATCAGAGGAGTGAAGTTCTGGAACAGCCTCCCAAGGGGAGCAGTGAGGAAAAAAAAAATCTAACTGGCTTCAATACTGAGTTTGATAAGTTTAGAGAGAGGATGGTATGATGTGACTGCCTACAATGGCATGTAGCCAATCAGTGACTGCTAGCAGCAAATATCTCTAATGGACAGTGATGGGACACTAGAGGGGGAGGGCTCCGAGTTACTGCAGAGAATTCTCTCTCAGGTGTCTGGCTGGTGGGTTTTGCCCACATGCTCAGAGTCTAACTGATCTCCATATTTGGGGTTGGGAAGGAATTGTCTCCCGGGTCAGATTGGCAGGGACTGTGGGATTTTTTTTTTGTTTTGTTTTGCCTTCCTCTGCAGCATAGGGCAAGGGTCAGTTGCAGGTTTAAACTAATGTAAATGGTGGAGTCTCCGTAACTTAAAGTCTTTAAAATATGATTTGCAGACTTGAATAACTCAGTTAGAGGTTATGGATCTATTATAGGACTGTGTGGGTGAGGTTCTATGTCCTGAAATGTACAGGAGGTGAGAATAGATGATCATGATGGTTCCTTCTGACCTTAAAGTCTAAGAGTCTATGAGTTACATAAAGGGGAGGGAGGTAGCTCTTTTCTTTACTACTATAGAAACCTCAATCTGTGCTTGGTTATGGATCCAAAGCTCGTTGGAGTAAATGGGAAGTTGTTTGTTGGCTTCAGTAATTCTCATTAGAGCTAATTCAACTATTTCCTTTCTGTATGAAGTATTAGCTGGATCATATGGGGAGCAAGAAATCTGGTGCAAAAAAAAAAAAACAGGAACAAGAAATTACACCTGAACAGTTTCAATATATCACATGGAAAAGGCTTATTCCAAAGAGATGACTTCCACTCCACCCACACAAAACCAACTCAGCAGGTTCTATGAGGGAGAAAGCCATGAAATCTATGAAATCTACACCACCTCAACCCAGGGTCAGGTGCATGGCAGTTGGGTGCATGGCATTTGGGTGCACAAAAATGTGGATTCTCTAATCCCATGCCCCTCCCCATGCATGCTACATATGACACATAAGGGTTCTTGCTTGTGTAGCTACCACAACCAAGTTCCTTTCTATAGCCCTAATATAGCGTGGAGAACTTTGTCCCGTTTTTTTCCATCAAAGTGAATTGCAACAAGTTGTCTAATAATGTTTCCACTCACTCATTAAACGTCAGTGTAGCAGCTGACTATGAGCCATCGAATTCTGATAGTGAGCACTACTGAAAATATTCTATTTATCCAAGTAAGTCAAAGCAACTGAAAACACAGTTCAGACTTTTTTTTAAGTGCAATAAACTTACATTAATTTAATGTTATAGAGGAGATATTAAATACTTCTAAAACCAGGAAATCCAAAAATTAAGATTCCCATGGCACAGTTATCTTCAGAGCTGTGTGCATTTCATGTGATTGTACGTGCTGGCAAATGCATACCTTAACAGAAATAATACATTTACACTGGCCAAAATGACTTTGCTATAGGAACTTTAACATTTGAATTTCCTGAGTTTAGTGCATATTAGGTAAAGTCTATCATGAGGGAAGAAAGGAAGAGAATAAGGATCTCCATACCATGTAAAGTGTGATTCTCCTCTGAAAAGTGACTATATAAACTTGGCATGTTCTTACACAGCAGATCTGTTCCTTGTATGTATAAAGTGTCTGATGTACTTGTTATAGTGATAAAAATAAGTTTTTAATGCTTTTGACTTCTATTAGCTCTGCACAGTCAACAAAGGTATGCCAGAATAAGTTAGAATTACCAGGATTTGATTCTAATCAATCATTAATACAACTGTTAACCAATTCTAACTGCAGGGCCATGTGACTGCACAGTAGTTATTGAGGACAGAATTTGGCCTGCAGAATTGTTACTCCTGGTGTTGACATGACTGAAGAAGAGCACAGTTTGACTTTTAGATACCAGGGTAAATATGTAGCACTGGCAGTTAGGAAAAAACAAACATTGTTCTACTTCTAAACTGAGCACATCTGATAAGGGAATCATTGTGAGGCAACAAACATGGAACTTCTACAATGCCACTTTTAACTGTCACTTTTTAGAGTATACCTCACTTTAAGCCCTATGTCAGGGCTACATGGAAGGACATCCCTCACCTTTGTGTAAAAGGGTAAAGGTTTCCAAACTGGCCACAAACAGTTATGTGGAAGGTGACTGGGCAGAGAACCCAAATGTTCAGCCTTTAAAGTAGTGGTCCTAGCACCACACAAAGGTCTTCTGTCTCTTTCTCTCACTGTAGACTAGAGTATCACCTATAGGGGACTACACTGTAGACTCCAGATTTGGCCCTGACTTAAGGATGGATTTCACTCCCCCAACAACCCTCCACCCCCTTCTTTACCTGCAAAAAGCCTAATTATTCAAATGAATTACTCCCAGAAAGAAAAAGGTTATTTCCTGTAGCAGTTGCACATAAATTGATTGCACACTCAAACTCATTTTTCCCCCAGAATAAGCAATGTAGCCACTGCACTGGTACCTGAAAGTGCATTATATCAGCTCTACTAACCTGATACCAAGGCATAATGCTACATTTGTTTTTATGGATGCAATGATTATTCAAAATCCAATTTTTCTAGACCTTGGATATGAGATTGCAAAACTGAGAGGAATAATTAAAAAAAAGGAAAGAAAAAAGTTAATTGAAATCATAGACTCCCAATATATAGAGTTCAAACTTTTGAAAGCAAATGTATGTTTCTAGAAAGCTACAATAAGACGTTATCAGAGTATACCACTGACAATACTGAAACTGAATGTTTGTCACAGTTCAGGAATACTCTACTATAATGCATCTGAAGAAGTGAGGTTCTTACCCACGGAAGCTTATGCTCCCAATATTTCTGTTAGTCTCAAAGGTGCAACAGGACCCTCTGTTGCTTTCTACTATAATGACTGATTCTCAACTTTACAGTTTTTCTCTGAGTCCCTGATATCTGATTGTGGATATCTGATTTGAATGATCACTGTAAGGTAATTTTTCAGTGATTTGTTAGCATAAAAATTCCTATACTTTGGCTGACTGTTAGCCAGTAAATCAGAATACAGGGATGCCCATTGTTTGAGTTGCTAGTTCTCAAAAATAGAACAGTGAGTATACAAAACTCTCTACTCCGGTTATTATAATTCCTCCACTGCGAGTGCTTTTCTAATTTATTTTCAATCTGCATGCAGGCCACAGAAATGGCCCCATCCTGATGAAGACCTACTTCCACAGCAATTAGACAGGGAGGGGAAATTAGCTCTTCAAGTGACTCCAAAAAAAGGTAAATATGTGAATATTGAGGGTTTTGCAACCTGGTCTGATTTTGGAACCTTTCTCCCATAATGTGGGAGCGCCTGAAAGGTTTATTAAGCTCCAGGACTGCAGTAACCCCCATGGCACCACACTGAAAAACAGGAGGGGATATCATTTGCAAAGGACTGTTCTGGGAGGTGGTGACAATGGACCTGCATCAGCTTACTACTAAATGGGTATAGACTTCTTGTATTTGCCCTGAATCTCACCATCTTCAAGATTGGCCAGCCCCCCCTTGACTCCCCCCTGCCCCTTTGATCTCGCTTCCCTCGCCAGACCCTCTCCCCCACACCTGTCAGGCTGCTGCAATCACTGCTAGGCTTCTGACTATCTGCTCCATGGCTCTGGTCACTTCCTCTGTGCTACTGCCTGCTGCCCAGGGGAAGCGAGAGTGGGATCTGAGCAGCAGCATGGAGGAAGCAGATGGATCCAGCAATCGGACAGTCAGGAGCCCGTCTCTGCCCTGCACGTTCCCCAAAGGCACTTCCTCCACTCTGCTGCTTCTACTGCCCGGATCTCACTCTCCATGCAGATGCCAGGAGGAAGTGAGAGTGCAGAGAGAGGAGAGAGAGTGTCCAATGTCTTAGACCCTTTCCACAGCACACTCTGGGAAACATTGGTCTAGAACATTGTTTCTCAACCTTTTTGATACCAGGGACTGGCTTGCTGCCTTTCTAAACTGTGTCAGGGAGATCTCAGGGACTGGCACCGATCAACGGACAGGTCATTGATGGATGGGAAATCCTTTCATGGGGCCACAGCGGGCCTTTGTGAAGAAGCTTGGGGGATAGAATTTCAACTATGGAAGGAAAAATATGAAAGTAAAGGAAGTGAGAATTTCAAACAACAACTACAAATGTATTGAGTGTATATTCAAAACTCCATCAAAAACATCTCAAACTAAGTTATTTGGGAAATAGGAACAAATGCAAAGCTTCAGTTTAGACTTGAAACAAACTTCAAAATCAGCTCTCTCTCCACCAAAGGCTCTTTTAGGAGAATGTTATAGAAAAATCTCTAAGTTTTATATTACAGTTACTGCATACCTTAAAATGTAATGCAAGAGCTACTGCAAAAGCTGTTACAAAGGTTCTGGTCTATTTGAACTTCACCTTAACAGTTTCTCACCCATCACCCTTTAGCATATGTGACTCCCTTCCTAATAGAGAGAGCTTCTACCAAGCTTGCATCTGTGATTCCCTTCTTAATACAGAGAGCGTCTCTTGTGTCTGTGACTCCCTTCCTAATACAGAGAGCTTCTACCAAATCTATGTAGGGAGCAATACTTTGTCCCTTTTAAAAAAAAAATGGTCTTTGGGGTGGACGTGAGTGGCAAGTGGAAAGAGGAGGCACATGTTTTTTCTTTGAAACTCAGGAGGTCAGACATCAACTTTAAGAAGTCTATTTTAAGAAGTAAAACAAAACCCTAGCATAATTTTGATTTGTCGTGAGCATGCACTGAAGCTGCAGCTCATTTGGAATTTCTCTGCATGTAACACTGACATTGATGTAACATGGCATAATATACCCTGCGGTATACAGGATCCATTGTCCCGTTCCTCAGTTTCTCCCCTCCAGGCAATAGTCCTGCTGTCCTCGCCTTGCCCCTTGTATCGGGGTGGACCACTATACCCACATTCTCCACCATATGTAAGACAGTTCGGACTCACCCCTGCGGCGCCTCCTGCTGGTTGTCCAGGGAATTAGCTCACCAGCCCCTAGAGCGCCCTCTGCAGGCTGGTGATCCGCCTTGTTGTCTGCACTGGCCCTGTGTCCCTCCCAGGACCCCGGTGCCCCTTGTCCTGGGTGCTACCCCCTGGCAATACCCACACACGCTAGGTCTCCCCTCCCAGGGGAACCCCCACCCACTAACCCCACTTCACCTCAGGTGAAGGCCACTACCAGTCACCAACTAGTCCCCCACTCCCTGGGGTAGACTGCAGTATAGGCCATTCATCATCAGCAAGGTTGGGTTTGGATCTGCTGCTGCCTTGGTCTAGCCCTGGGCTGCCCTCTGCAACCCTCAGTATCCCTTGGCCTATTACCAGACTGCAGCCTGGGGCTATCCAGGCTGGAGCTCCCCAGCCCTACTCCACTACAGGTACCCTGTCTAGCTCCCTACAGCCAGGCCCTTCTCTCTCTGAAGGCAGAGAGAGACTCTTTGGGCTCCTGGCTCCCAGCCTCTTTATATAGGCCATCTGATTAGGGTGTGGCCCAGCTGCAGCCACTTTCCCCAATCAGCCAGGGTTTTACCTTGCCCTGCCCCAGCGATCTGCAGGGCTTTTCCAACCCCTCAGGGCAGGAGCGGGTGTCCACCCTGCTACAGACTCCCTAACATATACCACTATCACCCAAATCTGAAAGTGCTCATAAAATAGAGGATAGAGCAGCTTATTTTGAGTCTCCTTTAAAAAAAGAGAGGTTGAGATAGTGGTGGTGGGGTTATGCCAACCAAAGCTTTACTTTCTGGAAGGCATTATAATATGGGGGTTTTGATTGGCTGCTGTTTTGACATAATTTCTGAAGTTAACACCTTAGTTATTTGTAGAATTACCTTAATGATCACATAATAATAATTGATATTTCCATAAGTATGTGAAAATGTCATGCGTAGATGAGAGTGGGAAATCCTTTTATTCTGACCAATCCTTACCTGATTCCCAAACTTTATTTTAAAATAATGTGACAGAAATTTACGTCACTGTCTAGCATTTGTCATATAGTACAAGGCCATCTCATCACCTACTTATTTAATCTGAGAAAATACATTATATTTTTTGATATTCCCTTTATGTATAATTTTATATCAAGTACTTAAATATAGTTGTCAACATTAATAAAATGAGTATTTAAAGGATAAAACTGATGAATCGGGGCAGAAAAACAGGAGAATTATCATAGGGTATTTTACTGCAGTAATGACCTCTAACGTTAGATTTTTAATAAAACCTCTAACATATTCAGTACTTACAGAGTCACTTCCCTGATAATTACACTAATAACAAATCAGACAAGTGAAACAGAATACATCTGTGTTTGCTAGTTGTACATCACTGGGCACATAGATACAGAATATTTTAATGTGAAAGATGTGCTAGCATGAATAATAATTATTTAAAAGAGTAGGTCTCCCTGCAATGGTACAGTGGATTGTGGCATCTTATTTTTATTTTTAAATGGGGATCAATCACTGTAAATAATTATAATGCCACATTAAGAATGTTCCCTCTGTAAGGACCTGATACTAAGACCACTGAAGTCAAGCCAATCAATTGACTTTAGTGGGCTTTGGATCATAACCTAAATTCCTATTTTATGGGAAAGAGGAAGGAAGGGGAGAAAAGAAATGGGGCAGTATAGGAATTCTCTCAATCAATTTATAAAAATATAAAAACTTAATACATATCCATTACACTCACATTTGATCTATTAGGTATCTTAAATTCAGCTTTTATTGGGGAAAAATAGGTTAGTTAAGAAAAAGAGGAAATTGCTTATTTGCAACTTCTTTTTTCTGAAGACAGGTATTAGGATAGATCTCTGCTGTTGCCTATTCCCTTCCTCCAGGAAATGAACTCAGATCTTCTGATCCAATCCTGTGCCCTGAACACATGACCATTCTTCTTCAGAAAACTTGCATCTTCATAATAGAGTTTGAACATTGTAACATTTTGTTATATAGACAACCCTTATCTTCCCTAAAGCCACCACGATATCTGCCATCAAAAAAGATGGTTGAGCATATCATCATACTGCTTCTGCTGAAATTATTAGCACTGAAATAGTCTATGTTGAGACAATGATAACACCTAATGATAAGAATGGGAGCCATTCACAACTGGACAACACGCAAGAGAACAAAAGGTAGATTTTACCTTCTTAATTTTCATGAGACTAACATTAAACTAACAAGCTACCTTTTGTTTTACTGGAGATCCTCAAGCTTTGCAATGTCTGCATAAGAAGGCTTGATTAATGCAAATATGTTTGGCTGAATTAGCCTTGCAATATGCTTTCTCTGCCACATCACTAACTCCAAAGGATGCCCACATCCAATGTCTGGGCATTTCCACATCCTCACAAAGACACCAAACCTCTGTTCTTTGGGTGAGAGTCAATTAATGTGTGAGACTTCGTCCATAGCACACAAATAATAGGTAGCTCCCAATGTCAGCTACCAGTACTGTGCCCTGGCAAACTCAAAGGCATCCCAGTGTCTCAGCTTCTGGTCTGGAAGTTCCAAATTGTGAAAAACAGCCAGTCTTGCCTGTGTCAATATAAGCTTCACCATCCAGGCTCTCATGAAGATTGCTAGAGTAATAATCAGTAGCATCCTCAGGAAGAAGATATTTTCTAGCTACATTTCCATCTTTGACAAAGCCAGAGCAGTATGAAGATGCTTTCATTTCTTTACTGTGAACCCCAGCGTGGTCTGAAAACAACAATTGACATCTTGTCTCTCGGTACCTCAACATTATGTCTTTCAAGTCATCCTCATTGTTCTAGACAGGAATCATTGTTCTATGTCAATACATGAATGGCTGGAGAGAAGGGAGAAGAGCATTGAGACTACTAGACTGGTAATTCTGTGCTAACAGTGGGTGAAATCATGGCCCCACTAAAGTGAGAGTTTTGCCATTGACTTAAATGGAGACAGGATTTCACACCTTGTGCTTACCCACCTTTCTGTCTGACTTGTAATCTTTATGTACTAATCCACTTAACACCACTCTATTAATGCTTGATCTACCTAACAACACTCAGACAGCATATCATGCTTTTAAAAAGCAAGTACACACTAAATAAGTTGATATAACTGTACCCTTATTTAGCCCATTAAAGATGCCTAATTTCATTTTGCTATTTCACTTTTTCTTTAAACTTGTAAACTAAAAACTCGTAGGCAAATTAAAACAATTTAAAATGTAAGAGAGAACTGAGTCAACAAGCTGGTGTTACAAATCATGTATTTTCAATCAAATACCCACAGCCTGCAAGAGAATTTAGTTAGGCCAATGTACCAGAATAATGAACAAAAATATTCATCATCATTATCACTTTCATCTGGCAGAAATTAGTAGCAGATGTTCTGGAACCCTTCCATGTTTATATTTGAGATGTTCAACATTCCCCTTTGAATTCAAAATTAGAAAACAATGAATAACGATCCTATATCATAGTACACTGTACTTTGCATCATAATCTGTATCTAGCTCAAATACAGCTTTCTGGTTGATGTAACCATTGACACTTCCACTTTCAGGCTAAAACTCAAGCAGGTGGATTTGCTTTAACACAGAAAAACATATTATTTTGCAGTGGAGATGCCGTACCCAATCAGAATGCAGGATTGCTATTCAGTTACTGACCAATAGCTCCACTATCCCTAGAAATTCTGATTTGCATAATGATTTTATGGTTATTTTGCAACACTACGGTATGCAAATCCCTGAGCTCTGAGGGCCATTATTAGTCAGAACATAGGATCTGCTTAATTACTATAGGGCAGATCCTCAGATGGTTTAAATCTCCACAGCTTCCTTGACTTCAATTGAGTGTATCTGGCTGTATTCTTTTATTTCTGCAAAACTAAGGAAATTATGAAAATGCTTGTACTCTGATTAGCTACTGCCTTCAGACCTACCAAAAGAAACTTATAGCAAAAGAAACACCTTAACTTCAATTATCCACTTAATCCCAGATATTACATAAAATGTTATTTTAAATGAATTACTCATTGGGTTGAGAAAGGGAGAGTAAACCTTTCTGAGCCAGGAAAGAGGGGCATGGGAGAGATTTTGAGAAGACTAAGATTAGTGAGGTGAGTAGTGAGGAAGGAATCAAAAGCTCAGGCTATCACGCTTATTTTGAGTTTACGGATAGCAGATCTGAAAGCAATAGCCAATCAGAGCATAGAGATGGCGTGACAGAAAGCACAGTTCAGAACTGGTATAGGAATCACCTGGGAGTGATCATTATGTTAATGATATGTCATGACTTTTCTTAGCACCATTTTCCACATTGTCATCACTTATGGTCATTTTGATGCTGAAACATTCAACATTTTGTTTCAGCCAATAAGTAAATTTGCAGGAGGAAAAAATCACCTCAGCTGGGGTTTTTTTAAACTTGTTTTCGTCGCTCATTGATAACTCAAAAACTCTCCAAACTCTACATGTAATTCATTCTATTGAATAAGTTAATCCACGATCTTTGGGAGAGGAAAATAATCCCCCAAAGTATTAAGTGATAGAGTTGGTCAAAATTTTTCTGTCAAAACTGTTTGTTGAAAGAAAATTGAATTTTTAACTAAGTAGGGAAAAAGTCATGAAACTTGTCTCCTTTCTGCAGTAAATTTAATTTTTTCATCTAATGGGAGATGCACCCAAATTGCAACACCCAGGAGGCACTGTGGCAGCAGCTCCTAATCAAAGTTTTCTGGGTTTTGGCCAAAATGTTTGTGTTTGAATTTTTGCTGAAAATCACTTCCCCCCCATGAAAAATTTCATTTTTCAACCAGTTCTATTAGGTATTGAAAAATCCATTTTGAGCATGTTTAGTAGGCCTCTATTAACAGCCCAGAGAACCTTCTCCCACTTCGTGTCATAATACCACCTCTTCCTTGTAAGGTCTGATGGTGCAAGAAGCTGATGGTGCAATTTACAGGAAGAATATTGTAAATAACTCATTCTAAACACACAGAGCACAATCCTCCCACAAGATTAAAATTATGATTATCTAGAACTATTGAAGCTCCTTTTATCCATTGTTTTTATTTATTTGCAAACAAAAACTTTGTTTAACATTAGTTAAGGTCGCTCTCATCAATAAACTAAACCATAAAAAAATAGAATACAAAGTCAAGGACAAAAATTTTGCAAAGTCATGCATTCTCAGGTTAGGAAATGCCAAAAATGAACATTGTCCAGGCAATCTTAATTTTGCCCCCTTGTGCATATACATGTACAGCCTTTAATTACAAGCAAAAGTGAATAGCTATGAAAAGTTTGGTATATATGACTTGCCCGGCTTCACATAGGAAGTCAGTGGCAGAGACAGGGATAGAATTCAAGTGTCCAGGGCGGCATTCAATTGTTCTAACCATGAGGCAGGCCATCCTTTCTCTTCCTGCAATCCCCTACCTCATTGGCTACAAACCTTCCAACTTCTACAACAAAGGAGGAAGGGATCCTACAGATAATAGACTCCTTCACCACACAACCCCAATTTATCCCCATAACAAATCCATCCTGTACACTGAAAGAGGCAGGGGACTGGGCGGGGGGGGGATGGGGACTTTGATCATGTATTTAAAGATTGTATAATAAGGTTGCATACGTAGGGTGACCAGACAGCAAGTGTGAAAAATTGGGACGGGGGTGGGGAGTAATAGGAGCCTATATAAGAAGAAGACCCAAAAATTGGGACTGTCCCTATAAAATCAAGACATCTGGTCACCCTATGCATAGGTGATGTTCATTCTGGCATTTTCTAACTTGAGTGCTTGACACCGCAACATTGTAGTCCTCAGCTTTTTATTTCCTGTTTTTATGGTTTGGTTTATTGAGAAAAACAACCTTAAGGAACATTAGTGGGGTGTGTGTATTTCCTTATTTGTAATAAAAAGAAAAGCTTTTATATATGTTTTTAAATAATACAGCACTTTCACATTTGTTGTCCCCAATGAATATTTTGTTGCCGCCTTTATCTTTGTGAAGCTCCATATTTCACCAAAAGAATCAACCTACAAACACAAAACACACACTGGAAATCATTCCACACGCTTTAAAGAGTGGTTGAAATTTGATTAAAATTCTCCATCGGATGTTTACAACATAAGGTTCTGAAAAACAGGTGAAACATGGAGGTACAAACCCTGTGAAGCAGAAAATTCTGACGCAACCTTAACTATAGTCTCATTACTGCAAGACCATAATGCATAGCTATTCTGTTTAATCAGCCACCTTGCAAAAAGCCACACAAGCAGTAGTAGTCTGAATATACCTTTTGAACTCAATGAGTTCTCACTTTTTTTTTTTTTTTTTTTTAAGAGTTTAGCACATTCGTACGTATTTGCTGGATCATGGTCAGGTGGGGAACCAGACAGGTTAGTGAGTCAGGGCCCCCAGGGCATCTATGCTTCCAAGGAACCAGGGTCCTGGATGCCATAGTAATGCCTGTCCATTGAGCTGCCCCAGAACTTGGAAGTCTTGGGAAACCAGATCCAGCAAGGGAGAACTCTGGGCTTCCCACTCCCCTCTACAGCTTCCACCTATAAGCTTGCCAACGAGTTGGAAGTCTGGAAACCCTGGAAGCCCGGCTGCCAAGCAGCCAGGCGAGTGTGCTGGCTGGCAGGGTTCTGTCAGCAACCGCCTGGTTGCTATCTCAATTTTGTCAAAATAGACACATTCACACAGAATGTGTCTATTTCAATGAATAGGCATTTTCCAATGGAACCATATTCTATCCAAAAATTTCTAACCAGCTTTACTCAAGACTTCTGAACATAACCCCTGCATTGTGGCAAATGGTCTCCTACAAAGGGACACAGTTTGGAGCAAAGGGGGGAAGTAGTGTTTAAGCCCACCATATCACAAATGCTATAGTCCTGACACAGAGTGAAATGCACTCTCATCCCCATATGTTTTTTGCAATCTAAAGGGAAATTGTGGCCATGTCTTTTAGAATAGCAACAGACTCAAGCCTGTACATTGGACTTCAGCCATTGACTTCAGTGGCAAAAAGATTGGGCCCTATGTATAACAGAGCACATCGGAACATAGGTTCATAGTTTTAAGGCCAATAAGGAACAATTAGATAATCTAATCTGACCTCCTGTACATCACACACCATTAAATTTCACAGTTACTCCTGTATTGAGCCCAATCATTTATTAATTCTAACTGTGGAAGGGAGTTACAGCATTTGTAGCACACGTATCAGTGAAAATACAAGCATGTCATGCACCTTTCTGGCTGTGATATGCCACCTAGGCTGAGAGTTATAGAGAAAAATTGGGATACTTAAATGGGAGTAAAACTGACATATTCACACAATGTCAACCTGCTCAATCATCTGCTAGGACTACCTGTTAAAAAAGTAACAAGAAAATCTACATCAGCAGTGCAGTATCTTATTTCTTTTCATTTATGGCAGTAATTGAAGGCACAACTGCAGGTCTATCTTCTTAATGGAAAAGTGTTGTATTTTCTTGAGTTCTCATCAGATTATGATCTTTTATTTAAAAAAACAATAGAATTGGTATTTGAATTTGACATTAAATAAACTGAAACTCATACATGAAGCTTGTTTTTTGCTGCAAATCAATATGAAATGACATTGAGTAGGATAGAAAGGAAATAATTCAGCATTTAAATAACTGGAGAAGTAGGCAACTGTTTCTACCAGATTTAGATACTTGTCTATTCAATAAGTATTATCATTGTTCATTTGTATTTTTTGTAAATGTAGTTATGTTTTCTCTTTACAGGCACAATTAATAAGAATGCTCTCTAGGAATTTAGATAAAGATGATTAACCTACACACACACACAACAACTCAAGAACTGGTGCTCTTCAAATCTAATTCTCCTTTCTTAGTGTAATGTACTGATTCCTATGTACATCAGCATTTGTGTGAAAAACCACCTTTCAAAATGCTCCCATTGGGAAATTATGGTTTTCTTGTGGAAAATTTCAGCTATGTGGGAAAGGGTTTTCCAATATTTTCCAGTATAGAAACATGAAACTGGGAAAAACAAGTGCGTCTTAATCCAATTTGGTACCATTGGGAGTTTGTATTAAAAAAATCACCAAACTGTCCACTGCAGCACACCACATTGAACATCCACAAATTCAAGCATTGGTGGAGGAGAGGTAGGTTTGGTAAAGGGGGTCCCGGAAAGCTGGCATCTCCAGGGGCAGAGTTAAGGTTATAGAACAGGGTTGGCCAAACTTACTGACCCTCCAAGCGTCACACAATAATTTTCAGAAGTTCAAGAGCTGGGTGCACTTGCCAGAACTCAGGGCTTCTGCCCTGCAGCAGGATGGTGTGGTTAGGAGCTTCAGCCCCACTCTTGCTGAAGCCCCGAGCCCTGGTAGGCACCTCCCGCTGTGCGGAAGCCCCTAGACCCCACTCCCGACTGGGCAGAAGCCCTTATCCCCACCACCCCACCGCAGGGCAAGCCTCCCCGTCCCCAGTCCGGTAGGCAAAGAATGTGGGCAGCTCTGAGAGCTGCACTTTAACTGTAAAAGAGCCACATGTAGCTCATGAGCTGCAGTTTGGCCACCCCGTTATAGAATATGGCCTGTGCTGTTGTGAAGCTGTATTAGCAGTAAGCATGTCCCCCTCTGGGAGGCATAACTCTTTATTTCCTTGTCTTTGTGTTTTAGTGTTGGCTATGCTATGTTGTGTGCGTAACCAGCTTAATTCTTTCATAACAATTTTACACACACACACACACACACATATATATATATACCTAGGAAATGGAGATGTCCTAGTGATAAGCCTTGGCCAAACTTGAATTAACAGAGATAATCACCTCACAATATCCACCACCACAGTTGGTCTTATTTGACTTCCTTGTTGGCTGCTGATGGGAGACAAAGGGTTCAGTGGATGCACAGATTAAACTACCCTTTCATTCCTAGAGAGGGCCTTCACAGCTGAGGCCTGTAGACAGGGAAATAGAGAGAAATTTGTGCTGCCACTAACAGCATCCTACCTGGTCTATGGATTTACTGATAGCTTTTCTTTCCTGGGTTGTAAATCTGTCACTTCTCATAATAACTGAAAGCACATACATGTTGTAAAAACACAGTTAAAAAAATGCCAGTCTACAGCAATGCAGGAATGACTGGCTGTTGCAATAGTAATGTTCCATGGGTAAAACAAAGGGTTAAATAAAAATAAGGATTACAGTTCCTTTAGATGTGCAGCTTAATGGAGCGCATAATTATGAATAGGAAATAGAGTGTATGAGAGAAAGGGAATTGTACTCAGTACAATTCCAAAGTGTGCTCTATCATTTGACAGAGACAAATTTGACTTTAATGCCCTGTATTTTAATGTTTGTTGCAACTGTACTTTAATTGGTGCTCATATCACTGACTGAGAAAATGCATTTTAGTGGCGGAAAAGGCTAGCTATTCACACACACATTCCTAAGTTGTACTTTTGTGTATGTTAAGGAAAATAGGCCAGAGTAATCTAGCAGTGTCAGCAACCATAAGATGTCTCAGCTCCTATAAAGCTCATTCCTAATTCATGAGACAAGAATCTTTTACTTCTTTATCTGTTTTCTGTTTTCTTTCCCTTACAGCCCTTACTGTTTCCAGATCTCTAAGCTGCTGCCACATAAATATATTGAGTGGAAGAAAGATAGATCCAGAAAGCTTTAAAATACCGCCACCCCCCCTACCCCCCCACCCCCCGATAATGTTATTTTCAGTTATACCATTTTCTTTTATAATCAAATAGTTCTGCTTCTGCCAAGTGCAATTTTTGCCAAGTTTTTTTGCTAAATAGTTTGGCAGAGCAAAGGCATCTGAACTGTGTGACCTTCATAATGGTAGCCAATATGTTGCACTGCATATCCTCTGCTAAAGGAGATCAGAGAACAAACTAAATACTACAATTTTAGGGATCCTAAATATTTCATGACAGTGAAGGAAAAAAACACATAAATCTGCTTCACATTTGTTTGCCAGTCTCAATAGACAGCAACAACAGAGAATGTGGAGAGTTCTACGAGTGTCCGCAAGCTTTCAAATCAAATTAAAAGTTCATTTTAAATTCACTTTAATTTTGTGTGTGTTTCTCCTGTACAGACCATTGTTTGTAATATCTTCGTGGAAGCTTGACATTTAACTTTCAACTGCTGCTTTGTCCTTTTCCATTTCGTAAACATTGATTCATTTTTAAATTGAACTAGAATTTGACACAGCTATGATTAAACGAAGAGTACTCCAATTTATATAGCTCCTCACCACACAATCAAACATTGGGCCTAAATTGCCTTTCTCCCTTTTTGCAATTTCCTTACAAAACTGACAAACTGTATGTTGTGTTTGTCTGTGGCAAAGTATTGGACATGTAATAAGAGAAGATTCTTGTTATATTTCAGGAACAGTTTTGCTGACCCAAAGGGCTCAAATAATGTGGATACCTGTGACAATCGGGGTAAGAACACCCCAAGGGAAGAACAGGGGGTTTGAACTCCAAAGAATAAGTAGTTGAACCTACTGATTGCATACTAGGTCACTGTACTATAAAAATATGTTAAGGTCTTTTATGACAGCTTGTAATGTTCTGAATTTGGTAGTCATTATGAAATATGTATATAGATGATATACACAAACATACATTCACAACCATATAGAAAATTGTAACTGTGGTACGACTTTAGCATCACCTCCCCACAGGATAGTGACTGATCAAAAAAAAGGGGGCACCTCCCAGGCCAGTTGTACAAATGAAACCAGCTTCAAATACCCATCCATTGTTCAGTCCAGGAAAAGAGAATGATTGACCATTAAAGTTAATGGAAAGACACTTTAACATTGCTAGGTTTTCAGAGTAACAGCCGTGTTAGTCTGTATCCGCAAAAAGAAGAACAGGAGTACTTGTGGCACCTTAGAGACTAACAAATTTATTAGAGCATAAGCTTTCGTGGACTACAGCCCACTTCTTCGGATGCATATAGAATGGAACATATATTGAGGAGATATATATACACACATACAGAGAGCATAAACAGGTGGGAGTTGTCTTACCAACTCTGAGAGGCCAATTAATTAAG
>NC_048304.1:80211004-80271784 GCF_013100865.1 Trachemys scripta elegans | reverse complement strand
AACACAGCTTTTATTGTACTTTGAAATGTTTGACAAACAAAATTCTTATGCTGGTAGGCACACATTCTCACACATTGAAAAGCAGCAGAAGATTTAGCTTTATCACATTGAATTGGTATCAACTATAAAATTTCATGGAGCTTGATAAATGCTGTGGGTTTTTAAGAGTGGAGTTTTTTTCTTTTTGTTTGTTTTGTTGTTTTTAAATCATTTTTCTACTCTTAGTTTTTCCATTAAATAATGAAAATTGGTTCATTTTTTATAGTAGAAAAATACAACCTATGATCCCATAAACTAAAGTATCCTTAGCTAAACACTAAAAAATAATTTATGGTGAAATGAGCAGTGGGGTCAAGGCAGGCAGAGTGACTTTACTTAAGTAAATAGTCTCAAATACATTGTCTGGTGTGTCTTATTATTATAAGAAAATGGAGTTTGTATTGTGTAAAGAAGGAAGAACAATTAGAACTTCATTTTTATTGCCTGTTACCACGTTGAAAATATACCACATCTACAAACATTCAACAGACCTAAGATGAGACAGTTTACATTGCTCTATTAAAACATCTTAACACCTTAAACCACTTTAGGGATTGAAAGAGATTTAAGAGCTTATGACATTTTAAAACTTAAAAGAGGCTTAAGAGTTTAGGGTTTAAGACCCAGAGTTTCAAAAGTGGCTTTTTTTAAAAAATAGGGATATTTTTGCATGCACAGTAAACTATAGGCACACATATTAACAGATACAAGTTTGTGCTCACAAATCAGATAGTCAGACATCTACTAAGGTTTGTGTCTGTAGTGAATATTGTGGGTAGAAAACTGCACCTGAAAAAGCAGAAGCCAAGCTGCTCAGGCTTGGCTCTAATGCATCTTAAACCACAATTCCACTTTGACACATGTCATACCAATGAATGTATAGGGTTCCAAATTTGTCTTTCATTCCTAATCTGTTCAAATTGTTCTAATCACCAACCCTGCAAAATAAACTTGAAATATGTAAAACAAACCAGATTCCTTCTAGCTGTTCCACAACTGGAAATACTTTAACAATTCTATTGTTTATATGAAAGCCAGAACAGAACCCAGCTCACACTCCTATATGTTGACTCTGCAATATTTATGGGCGCAAAAAGTAGTACTTTTAGGCTGAGCAGCTGAAGTCTAATCCACAAGAATGGAACCGAGAGGCCACATGGAACACTACTGAAGTAAACTGGGGTCTACATGACTGCAAGGGTCTGCCCACATGGATCCAAATACAATACAGGGATCTGAGTATCTGTGACTCTGGATGAGTAAGACACTATTTTCCATACCCTTTTCAGACTGGAAGCACAATCTGAGTTTACAGAGTTTTAGGAGTAGATAGCAGATGCTCTGACTCGAAGGGCAATTTAGTGGAAGGAGGCAGCCTTCCATGGAGATTTCATTTCTAAAAAACCTGAACTTCTGAGCAAATCTGTAGGGACTGCAAACCAAGCAGGCTTCAATTTGTGTGGGCTACATGACCCAAACCCTGAACAACTGAGCACTTCGGGTAATCTCATTTTAATAGAGGCCCAGGACTAGAATAGCAAATTACAATCCAATTACATTTGTAGAGTTCACGGTTGACAACTCTCAACATTTTATTACGAGTTCCAGAATACTTAAAGCCTGAGCTGCTAGAATTAGCTTATAATCTGAGGATGTCTGCTTTCATTTTTTTTTTTTTTTTTTTAAAGAAGTAGGCCTTCTAGCCCTTGTGGTTGCAGAGAAAAGGCTTGGAAACATGACTTGTAAAGGCTCCAATACAAGAAGGCAAATAAACAAAACCCCAAGTGCCTTATTTAAAATCTCATGATTTTTTAATTGACTTACAATTTTTAAATGGCTGAAATTGGCACTACTAAATGCTTCTTTGGGAAGTTTACATAATATTTGCCCACAGCCACTGCTATTAGCCACTCACTTTCATCCACACTAACACCACGCTAATTAAACAGAATAGCTGGTAGTCTGGTGGTTAGAACACTGGCACGTGGAAGACCCAGGTTCAATCGCTTACTCCAAATCAGAGATTGAATCTGGGATGTGGGAGTCCCACATTCAATCTCTGAGCATTGTGTGTAAGAAATGGGAGGTAACTGTTCCACTCTGCTAAGCACTGGTGAGGCCTTAGCTGGACAAGTGCATCTAGTTTTGGGCACCGCACTTTAAAAAATATGTGGAAAAACTGGAAAGTGTCCAGGGAAGAGAAACAAAAATGATAAAAGGTTCAGAAAACCTGATCTATGAGGAATGGTTAAAAAATTTGGACATGTTGAATCTTCAAAAAATAAGACTGAGGAGGGACCTGATAAGACTTCAGATATGCTATGGGACTTGGAAAGAGGATGGTGATCAATTGTTCTCTATGTCCATTAGCCTTGTTCTTGCCAAATACAAGGGCTTATGTCTTAGGCTTTCTTCTTACTACATTACTGAAAATAGGACAAGAAATAATGGGCTTAATGTGTATTAAGGGAGATTTAGGTTAGATATAAGGAAAAACATTCTGATTATAAGGATAGGTAAGTACTGGAATAGGAAAACCACCCCACAAACTGTTCCCAACGTCAGAGGTAAAAGCAGTCTCCAAATGGCCACTGCATTCCCACACGAGGAAGAGTGGTAATCAATGGGTAGAGCCTTCACTCTGCCACACTAGTGTTCCACAATCAGAAAAGCTGAGCCAGCCTGAGAAGTGTAATACGCTACACATAAGGGTCTGGAGCAAATTATTATTCCCCCCCTTTGCCTCCCCCCTCAAGCAAGCAGTGCAATAAGTTAGAAACTGCTCTTTACATAGACTTGTACCTAAGCATTAAATGTAGTCCTTAATGTCAATTCTGTCTCTCAAGGGCTAGATCCTTATTGACATCAATGGAGCTATGATGATTTAGAGCAGCTGATGACCTGGCCCTAAATGTTTAATAGAAATGAACAAGTAAGATGAGTCCAATCATGATCACAATATCAAGCTTATACTTATTCAGTTTCATTAAGATACTGACATGAATAAGCACAGAGTGTATTAAATCTGTTGCAAAAAAAAAAAAAAGAATGCTTTCACTTGATGGCCTTTACTTTGCTCAGAGTCAAATATATCTTTGTGATTGCAGACATAAGCACACTTGTACCAGACCTTCAACTGGTCTGATAAATGATACGGTGGTTTTTCAAATCAACCGGGGCAAGTCAGGTAACAAATGATTTCCATTAGCTTCAGCAGAATGGAAACAAAACAGATCAATACAAATGATTTGCAGCAAGTTCAGATCATAAATTTCCTTTTGCCCAGTTCCATCATTTTAAAAGAGAAGCATTTTCCTCCACAGTATGAAAAAAAAGTCATTAGAAATTTAGCGATTTGATAATTCCAGTTACAGCAAACTGCCCGTGATTTAAGTTTAGAACATTTTTTAATAAGCTGTTAATTTTATTCAGTGGTACATAGCAATGTTATTTAAAAAGATGGCAAACAATAAAAATGATAATGAACCACATTTCAGAAAATGGATTTTATCTTTTAGTTATGTAAAAGCCATAACAATACTAAATTCTACTTGTATTCTATTAAAATGACCCGTTACTTTGCTTTTGCCATTCCTTATTTGTTTATGGCAGCTTCCAAAAATTGTTTTGAAGGATATTTTGCAGTCACAGCTCTCTTAGCTTCCTGATAAAAGAATAATAGGTTTCATATACACAGAGCTAAAAAAAAAAAAAGCGGTTTGCTTTTTCTTGTTCTATTTAGCCTGCTAAATTAATTCCTACTGAATAAACTAGAAGCCCAAAATATACTTCATCTATTGTATGTCGAGAAGAGATAAGGATAGCTTTCATAAGTCACAGTATCAGAGTGTCAATCATCCATACTAATCCTGGAGATGTCCGTACAAAAAAATTCCACCAAAAGCAGCAAAAAATGTATAAATTGTTTCAGAGCAGACACCTCCCTTTCAGAAGTATGGAATATACTTTACACTAACATGCCTCTGGGGAAATTTCTTTCTAACCCTAGTCAGTTAGTAGTTGACTTTGTCTTGAAGTATTAGGACAGACATCTGATATACCTGTTTATCATCTGCAGTTACACTAGCTAAATTATGATTAATATTGACATTGATCATGTTCAATTTTTTTGTTACTTTGCTATATTCTTTGCCTCAACAATATCTTGTGACAGTTAATTCTTGTTATTAAAGAAAAGTTGCCTGCCTTTCAGTTTCCATTGATATCCTTTTGTTTTTGTATTACAAGAAATGGTAAATAGGAGCACACAATTGGCCTCCACTATTCCATTCATTATTTTTTTATATCTATCAAGTCATTCTATTAGTTTCCTCCCTAAATTTAATTGTCTTATACTTCTGTTTTCTCCTCACATTTAAGTCTTTTTAGGCCTCTAATCATTTTCACTGCCTTTCCCTAGACATTTTCTATTTCTATAGTATCCTTTGGAGATGAGTTGAACAAAATTATTACAGTATTATTATTTGTACTCTGGTAGCGCCCAGGACCCCCATCGTACTAGGTTCTGGACAAACACAGAACAAGATACGGTCCCTGCTCCAAAGAGTTTAAGCATAGGACATAATTAAATGCCATTTACATATTTTCAGTAATGCTCCTTAAACATATCAATGTGCATAAATATTTCAGATTGTTCCCTCCAGCATGCATTATCTTGCATTTGTTCACGTTGACATCATCCTGATTGAAACCCACCCTTGTTAAATATTTCCGAAGTTCCTCACAATCTTCTAGTCTTGACAACTGTAAACAATTTCGTATTAATTGAAAATTATGCCATCTTATTGTTTACCCCTTTTCCAGATCATTAATATACTATGCAACATCAGGCCTAGTATGGATCTTTTGGGCGACCCACTGTTAAACCAACACAGCTTTCAGCATGGAAACGTGTTATCTCTATCACATTCTCCTCCTAAAACTGTTTTATAGTAGAGTTGATAAAAAAAAATACCATGTGTTTTCTGGGAAAAAAAAACACAAAACAAAACAAAAACGCCATTTTCATAGAAATTTTCATTTTTACAAAATGAAAATGTTTATGGAAATAGAAAACCAAAACATTTTCAGTTTTAGCTTTTTATTCTTTCCATCTTTCTCCCCCCACCTCCCAAAAAAGAGAAAATGGGATGGGTACCCACATTTTTTTGGTTTTCAGTTTTAATTAACCTGCCCTCCAAGTCTTTCCCCCACCCAACTCTTTCATCATTTAAAAATTATTCCCACACCCCACTACTTTACCTGCATTTTCATGACAACTTTGAAAGGGCAAAGTGTCAACATTTCTGTCAATGATCACTTTTATGCAGCTATGAAAATGATGACATTTTGCTCCAGACAATGTAATACAGAGAAGCCCAATGATTGTCATGAATGAGGGCTAAAAATTCATCTTGTTCAAGAAATTTACTGAAAGGTTCTTTCCACAACTGAGAAGTGAACATTGACTGGTGGTCCCTCTCCCCAAATTTATCTTACAACAATAGGAACATATGGTTAAGGAGACTAGCTGTGTGAACAATTTGCATATAACACATTTTCAACAATTTAAAGATATCAATAACAAAATTCAAAGAATTATATAATTAGTAGCCTTTTGGAGAATGTGCAAGAAAGGAATAGATAAGTTTAGTAAAGAGATGTTTGGAACAGTATGATCATCTTTACTAGGGTAGAAGGTAAAGTCAGATTAGAAATAAGGAACACATTTTTAAATAAGGAGGGTGGTTAACCACTAAATCAAACTACCAAGGGAAGTGGTGGCTTCTTCATCTCTTGAAGTCTTAAAGAGACTTAAAGACTTAAAGACCAGATGCCTTTCTGGAAAATATGCTAAGTCAAACATAAATTATTGGATTCAACAGAGTGGGTAAGCCCATGAGCATATGTATTTGCTGTGAATGAGATTCCCGGTGGTTGGGTGGAATCACCTCTGCTTGTTTTGGATTTATGTTTAATTGTTAACAGTCAACTGAAATATTAAATCTCTGCTATCCCCTTTGTTCTTATTGATTTATGCATAATTTACAACATTTATCCTACCATCTCTCTAGCTTCCCTGTTCTTTTGCAATACTTCAGTGAAACACGTCACATTGCCTTACTTCCTATCAAAATGCATCCCATAGAAATTCTCACTAAAACATTACCAGGATACAAATGAAAAAAATTAATGAAGATCTAGAAATAAAAACAGACATCTGGAACACCAACATCAGTGGTACCAAACCTACAATTACAGTAAGTTAAAAATTCCCAAGAGAAAAAGGAACTAACAATCAATGGATAAGAAGCTGGAAGTGACAGAAAATATCACCTTCCCTCCCTATGATTTCCATACACCAACAATATAATCATGCCTGTTGTAGTGAAAGCACCCATTTGAAGAACAAGGGTGGATAAAAATTGTTAGTTTGTTTTTTAAATTAAATCAATTCTAATACTTTTTAAAATAAACCTGTTTAAAATGAAATCTGAACTTAACAAAATATGTTAAGGCCTAAATTTATTATAATCTCTTAAAACATTTAAACAGGAAATAAATAGGCTGAATCCATTATCCTTTATCAAAAATTTTGAGTTAAAGGCTGTTTTTCTATATAAAGAAAGAATTTGGGGAAAACATCTAACTTTTGAGGTCAAGCTTTATAAATATGTCAAAATAGGTAATGTACCATAGTAAGCACTTGTTTTTAATAAAAAATTGTTATATGATATTTTCTATGTTTAATTACATTCCAGTTACCATCCTAATGCAACTTGACACAAATCATGAGCAAAAAGTTAATTATCTAGTAATATGGTCTCCAAAATGGGGTGCGAAAGACGATCCATTGGGGAGCACGGCAGGAGGCGCGCCACCGGAGAAAAAAAGGGCGGCCAGAGGATGGAGGGACCAAGCAAGCGGGGAAGCTGCCCCCCACCCTCCCCGCAGACAGGCCACCCGGAATGCAGGGGCTTTAGGGGCTGCAGGGCCCTGGGCCAAGGGGGCCCCAGAGCCCTGGCCTGCAGCTCTAAAGCCCCTTTTGGAATGCGGCCCTGAGTCCTCTGACCCGTGGAGGAGCAGGAGCAGCCGCGCAGCCAGTGGCCGGAAAGAAGCGGCGCTTTCCCCTTCAAAGCCAGCTGGAGAGAAGCGGCGCTTTGAAGGGGAAAATGCTACTTCTCTCCGGCCGCTGGCTGCACGGCTGCCCCATCTCCTCCTGAGTCCTCCGGCCTGTGCTCGCAGGGCCACATTCCAAAAGGGGCTTTAGAGCTGCTGGCCAGGGTCCCGGGGTCCCCTTAGCCCAGGGCCCTTCAGCCCCTGCATTCCGGGTGGCCCTGCCTGCCGGGGGGGGGGGCAGCTCCCAGAATCGTGGCCATGGGAGCGGAGCTGCGCTGTGCAAAGCCACCTGCACACCCCCTGCACCGAACAGGAGCTGCCCCAGGTAAGTGCTCTGCACCTCCTGCCTGCCCCAGCCCTGAGCCTCCTCCTGCACCCCCACCCTGAGTGCCCTCCCGCACCCTAACTCCCTCCCAGACCCCACACCCTACTCTGAGCACCCTCCTGCACCCTAACTCCATCCCAGACCCCGCACCCCGCCCTGAGCGCCCTCCCGCACCCTAACTCCCTCCCAGACCCCGCATCCCACCCTGAGCGCCTTCCCGCAACCTAACCCTAATCCAGACCTTTGAATCGCTGTATCACAAAGTGTTAAACCAAGATTTTCAGAAATAATGAAGCATATTCAATCACATTGCTCTCACTAAAAATATTATTAATAATAACTGTACCGATAATAAATAAAATAAAATAAAAAATTTAAAAATATTGTTTATTTCATCTTTATCTCATCCTTTTTAATTTCTATTTTTGTGTATGTTTTATAATGTACATAATATATTACTATAGCAGTACATGCATATAATTTATACATAAATAAATATACAGATATTGGGAGTGCATGCTCAAAAAATTTTTACTAATAGGGGTGCGCGATCAAAAAAGTTTGGAGACCACTAATCTAGTAAATAAGCAAAATATACAGTTTAGTGTTACTTTTCAGAGTGGTAGCCGTGTTAGTCTGTATCAGTAAAAACAACGAGGAGTCCTTGTGGCACCTTAGAGACTAAGAAATTTATTTGGGCATAAGCTTTCGTGGGCTAAAACCCACTTCATCAGATGCATGCAGTAGAAAATACAGTAGGCAGGTATAAATACAGAGAACATGAAAAGATGAGAGTTGCCTTACTGAGTGGGGGGTCAGTACTAAGGAGGCCAATTCACTCAGGATGGATGTGGCCCATTCTCAAGAGTTGACAAGAAGGTGTGAGTATCAACAGAGGCAAAATTATTTTTCATAGTGACCCAGCCACTCCCAGCCTTTATTCAGGCCTAATTTGATGGTGTCACGTTTGCAAATTAATTCCAGTTCTACAATTTCTTGTTGCAGTCTGTTTTTGAAGTGTTTTTGTTGAAGAATTGCCACTTTTAAGTCTGTTATTTTAGTGTTAGAAAATGGTGAATGATAATTTATAAGAATCTGAAAATATGAAGCTATATAATTGCTTAAATAAATGTATATAGTTATAGAACATCCTCTTTGGTAGTGAAAAGATGTATTGAATGTAGTGTAAATGATCAGTTTACCTGTAAATCAATGTGTTTTAATGGTTATATCAACCAATGAGAGTTCACCTTTCTTTACAAAATAACTGAAGTACAAACGGAAAAGTTAATTAAAATAGATGCTGTAAATTGAGGACTTTCACTTGGTCATTTAAATCATTGTTTAAATTGCCCTGATTTAAATCAATTCACCCTGCAAAATACTTAAAATTTTACTTATACTTCTTGTTACATAAACACACAAAAAAGAGATCCCTGAACAGCCACCTAACCTGCACAGAAAGGAGCACTCAAAACAGCTCTCATGCTAAATTGTCCCCAGGTTAGGTCCAACCAGGGCCGGATCTGGCTTTTTGGCAGCCCCAAGCAAAAAAAAAAAAAAAAAATGGGGCAGCCAGAATGGCAAAGCGCAGCCGGAGCCAGGGTGCAGGGGGACTCCCTGCGCTGCAGATGTGCCCCAGCTAGTGGAGGGAGCGCGGGGGAGAGAGAGAGAAGGGGGGTGGCCAGGGCTTCAGCAGGGCGCTGCCACGCGGCCCCGCCGCCTGCCGGGAGGGCTCTGCGCTGCTCCGGTCGTCTGGGAGGGAAGGACGCAGGCTGCCCTGCCCGGCTTGCTGCAGGGCGCTCCCGTCCTCCACACCGCCACCCCCTACAGGGCAGCCGGAGCAGAACTCCAAAAAAAAAAAAAAAAAAAAAAAAGAATGCCGCCTCCTACAAGCTGCTGACCCAAGCACCAGCTTGCTTGGCTGGAGCCAGCCCTGGGTCCAACAATATAGTATCTTTTACTGTTCCCTGGGCCTTAAGGACAATAGAAAGTTATAGGCGTGGTGATCTAATAAATCCAACTGCAAGTGACTCAAAGGTCATCAACTTTTAGCTACTGCATTAATGTACTGCATAGTGCCAATATGAACTGGTTTATGTTGGAAGGATAAGCATAAGCCCATCTTTTGCTTTGCTTATCCAGTAATTATTAATATGTATTATTTCAATTACAATATCGCCTGGGAGTACTAGTCATGAACCTGACCCTGCTGTGTTAGGTGCTGCACATACACAGAGCAAAAAACAGTCCCTGCCCCCAAAGAATTTACAGTGCAGGAGATAGCAGATGGATGCAGACTGATGGGAAGTACAAGGGCATTAAACAAACTATTACAGTTAAACTTACGTGACGATGAACACTGAAAATTTATTTGGAAAAGCCTAAAACTCTGTCCAATACAGTCCATCACAGCCAAACGTTTGGCTGTATTTACCTGACCAGCTATTGATAGAATGAATTAGAGATGTATGCTACATGTATACCACAAATGAAGGCACCTCCAGTGAAGATTCTCCTCCATGCTGGATACGTCTAAACAATTCTTGTCAGTAGGGTGACCAGATGGCCCGATTTTATAGGGACAGTCCTGATATTTGGGGCTGTGTCTTATATAGCTGCCTATTAACCCCCCATCCCCTGTCCCAATTTTTCACACTTCCTGTCTGGTCACCCTACCTGTCAGGGATGATTTACCTTTGGCCATAAAAATGTTTTTGGTGACCAATTTTTTTTCTTGGCCTTTGGAATGAACTAGACTGCATTAAATAGCAGAATACTTTCTGAGACCTTCCAGAAAGGCTTTATCCTTGTCACCCTCCCAAATATTCAATTCAGATACTGAATCAGTTTATTTCACATTGTTTGTGGGATAAATATTGGAAACCATCTTCATGGCTATAAATGGGAGAGCAGATGAGGGAAAGCACAGCTTGATTGAGGATAGGTAGCATTGATTCAGGCAGGGGAAGACATGCTTAACTAACCTGCTGCAGTTCTTTGAAAATATTACTGCAATAATAGATGAGGGGAAATTCAATGGATACAGTGAACTTAGATATTCAAAACTGCATTTGACAAGCTTTCATGTCAGAGATTAATAGCTAAAGGAGAGGGTTATAGAAAAGGAGATAAAATATGATGCTGTGTAGAGAACTGGCTTAGCATATTCTATGAAGTGTTACCAGAAGTGGAAACTTCTCTTGCTAGACAGGGTAGGAGAATAAATAGTATTCCAGGGCTCAGCTTTTAGTATCTCTTCTGTCCATATTATAGGGGACAAAGTATTAAAAATAAGGTTGACAGATTCAATCCCCAAAGCCCTAGTACAGTATATCCCTGAGGAAAACAGGAAAACTCTGGAAGGTTCTGATTGTAAAGTCTTACCCAAATTGTTTTGTTCCACTTCCAGGACCTATAATCTCCGGAGATCCACTAGAAGCACTGACTTATATGTACAGAGGTCCTTTGGCTCTGGGGCCATAAATCGAGGTCCCCGGCAGTTTTCCTCCAGTTGTGCAACTATCCACACCCGACACTCTATTGTAATAATCTTTGTACAAAATATGCCTTTGAGGTATCATTTGAAAACTAATAACTCAATGGTCAATAACATCATGGTGAAATGTATGTAGCAACATTATATAGTAAGTTCCAAATTGCCACGTACAATTTTGTTAGCACATGTTCAAACCAACATAGCCCTCGGCAGAAGTTGTTAAACAGGTCTAGCCGAACTAAATACATGTATGTTTACCTCAAGTTACATATAAGAGTAAACAAGGTCATTGGGACAGCAAGAGGTGGTAAACATGTTCCTCAAAGACAAAGAACAAGCTGACGCCTCTAGCCAGGTGTCATCAAAGCAATTACTGGTCAAATGGCCATTCTTTGGCAACAAAGGAGGGCAGAAACAGATCTATCTGCATTTTAGCAAACAACAACATGGAACCTCTTTCAGCACGATACTCCATGTCTCTATTCTCACTGCTGGAAGGAACTTTATCTAGGGGTAACCCTCAGGAAACTGCTTTTCAAAGGGTGACTGGACTATAGAAGTGAGGGGCAAAAACACACCAAGTTATCTTTCTCTCCCTCTCTCTCTCTTTCTTTCACCTAAGACAACAAAGGAACCATCCCTTTGACTTTGGGATGGGTCCTGATCTGAGAATTTGGTCAGCAATGCTGCTGGAAACATGTGATAAGGATTTTACCTTGAACCTACTCTAGCTGGTTAATTTTTAGCTACTAGAAAGTGTTTTATCTTTCTTTCTCATGTAACCATTTCTGACTTTAATACATAGTTGTGCACACTTAAAATCTGTCTCTTTGTAGTTAAATAAAGTTGTGTTATTTTTTAATCTAATCCATTGTTTTGTTTAAACTGACCTGTTTGCGTTACTCCAGTTAAAGTAGCAAACTCTTTCATATTGAGGGGCAATGGACCTCTAATATCTGAACTGCCCAATGTAGAGGGCTGGACAGTGCAGAACCCACATTCCGGGGAAAGTGCAGGACTGGGAGTCTGTTGGGGTCACTCTGCAAGCAGTAACCAAGGCTGCTAGAAGCCAGAGTGTGGCTAATGTGTTACTGACAGGCTGCTGGGGTCAGAGTGGCTGGATCATGGATGCAGCTATACACAGAGGTTGTGACCTGCATGCTGTTTGGCTGTTTGAGAGAGCCTCAGGTTGGGAGCTACAACAGCAAAACATTTTGAGGCAACCCAGGTTGCAGGGCAGTTAGTGAGAACCCCTCACTGCTCTGGATTGCACCCCCAAAATATGACAGACTCCCTGTCTGTGGCTGCCTCTGAAAGTCCATTTGAGAGGTTCCACAGCTTGGAGGGGAATTGCTCTAATGTTAAAGTAGTCTCAGCTTACATTCTTTCTGATGAACTCCTCATGTGGTATGGATGGGAGGGAACATACATTCTCCCAGCCCTTGTACCACTGCCCAATGAGCTGCACCTGGGCCCTTGGACAGCTTTCCCGGAATGAGGGTACTAGGGGGGAGCAATGGTGCCACAGAGACAGCTGACCCACCCCTTTGGAGGAAGGGGCAGGATCCCTCTCCGCAACTCTTGAAGTTTGCAGATGATAGTAAAATGGGAGGCAGAGGAAAGAATGAGACAAACTGCATCCAGATTCAACTCAGTGCATTGAAGGATTAGAGACTAGTTTTTTTTCTATAGAGTAAAAGGTGGTTGGATGTTGTAAAAAACAAAGTCAGCCCCCTCTCCTCTCAGAGATAAGGAAAACAAATCAGACAAGAACAGGCACAAGGGACTTTTTGCCTGTAGTAAAAAGGAGATGTACAGCACCAATGAGGAAGCATAAAGGAAATTCATGTATGATTTGGGATTGCATTTCTGGCCATGATGTTTAAAAAATTAAGAACAGTGAAGGAATCAAAGATCAGAAGGTACATTGCATCCCATGGAATATTTGTTCCGGAAAACCACTTGACTTCATTTATCAAGAGGATAATTCACTAAAACATGATTTGAGAGGTTATTTAAATAAAAAAGAGCTGTCTGGAGAGCTAATTAGGATGGCATACCCTCTTCTTCCCCCGCCGAGTTCTGATCTTAACCACATTGAATGAATATGTGATTTACTTTACTCAAGACAGGATAGAATTTGACTAAAAGCACAGGATGGTCTGTGCTGCAAATTGCATGAAATGTGGAGCAATGTTTCTACATACACATTGCAAAAAATACACAGATACAGCACCTGATAGATGTAAAGCAACTGTTGCTCTAAAGAATAGTAATATAAAATGCATTCATGTGATTGTCTTCTCCTCCCCACAAATTAAATAAAATCTTATAATGAGAATGAATTTTAATACAAGAGAATTTGTCAATCTGATTTAGCGCTGTATGTGTATATATATATATCTGTGTGTATATATACACACAGATATATATAGATACACACACACACACATATATATACACACACCTCTACCTCGATATAACGCGACCCGATATAACACGAATTCAGATATAATGCGGTAAAGCAGTCCTCTGAGGGGGCAGGGCTGCGCACTCCGGTGGATCAAAGCAAGTTCGATATAATGCAGTTTCACCTATAACGTGGTAAGATTTTTTGACTCCCGAGGACAGCGTTATATTGAGGTAGAGGTGTATATATTTACACACACACATATATATATATATAGAGAGAGAAAGACGTCTGTATTCAGTTTTTTTTTCTGAATTCAGCCCAAGTGCTGCAAATAAATGCACACAGACAGACCCCATAACTTCTATGGGGGCAACTGCACACATGTAAATGCAGAATTGAGGCCTTGTTTGGTAAAGTTAAGCAGACCACTGAAGTGGTATTCAGAAAACCTGGGTTCTACTCCCAGTTCTCCCTCTGACCTGCTAGGTGACTTTGGGCAAGTCACTTCCCTGTCTGTGCCTCTGTTTCTCCTCCTGTAAAATGGGGATATTGAATGCTACTGACCTCCTTTGTAAAACACTTTGAGATCTACTGATGAAAATCATTTCATCAAAGCCGAAGTCGCCCTAGTCGACCGCTCTCTACTTTAATGAGTAGTGTACCTATAAAATAGTTATGTAGCTCTTTTGATGCATTTGATACAGAATTGCTAAAAAGAGTACAATAGTCACCCCCAAGCTGTATTTTTAAATACGCGGCTAAAAATCACTGTGTGGACATTCGGGCTTGGACTGGAGCCCGAGCTCTGGGACCCTCCAATCGTGCATGGTTCCAGAGCTAGGGTTCCAGCCTGAGGGTCCAACCAGCAAATTTTCCCCAGAGCCCAAGCCCCACGAGCTCAAGTCAGCTGACCAAGGCCAACTGCAGGGTTTTTATCCCTGTGTAAATATATTCAAAATCAATGGGAATTTTGCAACTCGGGGTTTGTCTAAATGAACACTTAATTGCTGGCAAACTGGGGTGTAAATTTATTTGGTTCAAACTCAGGCTCAAACCTCCCCCTGCCCCCCATCTATACACAAATTTTGCTGACCCAGGGATTGGACCCAGTGTCAAAGGATCCCACAAGGTTGTATGAGCTGAGTTTAAGTCAAGACTAGATTCATGGTTCAAGCCCTATTGCTTTTCAATGTAGATGCAGCCCCACTGGACTCGTGCTCTAGGAGTCTGCCAGAAGTATTCCACAATCCCCCAGGCCAACTTTCTTTGTCCTCTAGACAGTCAAATTTGGTGGACAGTCAAGTTTTTCCACACTGCACCATGAACAAAGGGCTACAGCAGCCAAATATGGAGAGGGCAGTAGGAAGTCTGGGATATGGGCAGTTGGACTCAGACCCACATAATAAAGTGTAGATGATGGAGCCCCAGGTTCGGACCCAGGGTTCAACAGTTCTGAACTTGGGGTTACAAATGAGTATAGATGCTCAAGCCCTAAGTTAACAAACCCAAGGGATGTTAACTTAAGTGTTACTAACCTGGGCTTAGATTGCAGGGTAGACATACCCTAAGTGCCCATGTTGACCCTGCTGCCATGCACAAATAGTTCCCAAGTACACTTGGCTCTATTGTGCTTTAAAGTACACTAGGGAACCATTATTGTATGGCAGACTAGGGTGGGATAGTTTAACACCCCAGCTTGCCATGGACTAAATATTCATGTAGACAAGCACTAACAGGAAAGAGCAGGATCAGGTCCCATATTTATTTCAAAGTCATTTGATTTAAAAAAAAAAATCTTCGGGAGATGTTACTTTGCACCGTTTCCATTTGGTTTCAATGGGATGTTAAACAACGTTTGAAAAAGAAAAAAAAGAACATACAAACTATTATTGGCTGGTCACCTAATGAGAAGTCCTTGGCTTAGTCATTTAAAAACTGCTGACTGCAAATGATTTTCAGCTATTTTTTAATGTCAGTAGATTTACTCTCAAAAGCAGCAAATAAATGGAATTTAGAAACAGACATCCAGAGGTGCTTGTGGGGTATATTTTTAAAAGCACCAAATATTGTCATTAGCATACAGTAACACTTTAGCAATGATTATCTATTTAAACAGTTTTGTTTTAGTTCACATCAGTTCTCCTTAAGCTTTTCTGTCCTTTCCCCAAACATTATGCTATTTAACTAAAAATGTACAGGTTTTTTTGGATTCCCACAACTTACCCCAAATGAAAACGTCATCTGTTTTCTGCTTGCTCTGCTACAAAACACGGGGGTTGTTTTTAATAGGATGAGAGAGGTTTTTGCCTTTTGTATTTCTGTAAATGCTACTGGGAGTAGAATAGCTAAATCCATGTAAACAAAGCTAAATATATACCCTGCTTTATTATAAATGGATTTGGGCATCAAGAGCAGAGGAAAAACAACCTTATTCTCTCAACCAACGTAAAATTTGCTGAACTTCTAGCAAGCTTCATTCTCCATCCAAACTCCCATGGCTCTGCAGTACAAAATATATCTGCGTGCAGAGAAAGAGTAGGACAATGTATAAGGCTGGAGGTTGCACATACCAACATACTTGTTTCATTTTCTACAAGATAAAACAAAAATCAAAATGCTCACTGTACCATATCCGTTTTTCCTTGAAAAGAAAGTGTGAAATACGTGGCATTTGAAAATGTGCGAGAAAAAGTCTGAAGTCTCACTAGCATTGGATCCGAACATCCTCATTGTTTTTCTCAGAATGGGGAGCCATTGAGACTCCTATTGGATATTTCGACCAATGATTTAACTGTTCAAACTTGAAACTAAAGCTCTCCCCCTCAGCTAGTGTAGAAACCTCTACTCTCCTTCAGACTGAATCACACCCTGGAGCATAGAAGTCCTATCTGATGCAGGATGGTGTAATTTACACCTCCATATTCAAACACTACTGAGATTAGCCGACTGTCTCTCAATGCTTTCACCTCCACATGTTGCTCTAGCACATTCAGACTTCTAGAGACCCTCAGAGATTGTACTTGAAAATATAACTTCCCGGGGGTTTTTTATTCTTCAAGATGAGGGATGCACAGACCAATTCACTGGTTTTCTCTATGTTCTCTGTTAGATAAATACAAACCAGGTAACACTCTCTCAGTTTATGTGAATAGAGCATGGTTGGTATTATTAACAAATTCACTTATATTTACAATTATACTACATTTAAACAATGACAAAACATGTTTAAGCAGAGAAGCACATATTTCTTGCTAGTTTTCAAGCTTAAGTCTTAGTAAACAAAAATATGTCCACATGTCAGAAATTTATTATTAATATACTTAGCCTAAATATAGTGCTTTTCCCCTGGGGCTCTGGCAACACTTTAAAAAGGAGGATAGTTCATTTTACAGGTAGGAAAAGGGAGGTACAAAGTGAAATGAGATTTGCACAAAGTCCCACAACTGCAGGTTCCTGGCAGAGCCAGTAACCGAACCAAGATTCATGAATCTGAGGCTAATGCCAAATATATTGGATCATATTGTCTCCTATATCAATAATACAGCTACAATATAGAAAATAAAAGATATTATGAGTCATTGTTTTGTATCTGCTAACATTATTATATTGTCACACTTCTGCCAGCAGGGAACAGATTTCAGGTCCTTACGGGTCTGTTTCCTGCTATAGAAGAAATCAAATATGGTGACTCTGCATCACTCTTAGTTGATTTGTTTATTTACACTACCATCACCAGTCCTTGAACAGAGGTGATCACAAACAACATGCAGTCATTACTTTCTCAGGAATCTAAGGCCAATACCAATGTCCAGTTCCGAAGAAGCAATGCTGCATCAAGAATTTACTTTAGTCAGAGGGATTAAGGCAGAGAGAAAATGCTCAACATTTGCCACAGCTCCCCCAAAGCATCTCCACAACAAAAAATTAGCAATAATACAGCACTTTTTCAAAGACTGTACACTGCTTGCATGCTTGGAAAAAGAACTTGTAAACCTATGTATAGCACCACCATCTAGTGTCTCCACCACAACAAAATAAAGAATTACACATTGTACACCCCAGTCCGTGAGCAATCAATGATCTGATATACATACTATGTCCTTTCTTAACAATTATGGTTGATCTGTGTGTGTAAAATAAATTAATGGAGATATCCTATCTCCTAGAACTGGAAGGGACCTTGAAAGGTCATTGAGTCCAGCCCCCTGCCTTCACTAGCAGGACCAAGTACTGATTTTGCCCCAGATCCCTAAGTGGCCCCTTCAAGGATTGAACTCACAACCCTGAGTTTAACAGGCCAATGCTCAAACCACTGAGCTATCCCTCTCCTCCACTGTTGTCTCTCAGTCCCTAGCTTTTGCCCAGATCAAAGAAGAGGAGGGCCTTCCCACTTATGGGGACTTGGTTCTGAAGCTCCCTGCCAGAGGATGTCCACCAAGTAATTGTTCCTTCTTATGACCAACAACTTTGTTGAAATTATAAATGAAGTTTCCAGTACCGGCTTACAATCAGTAGTAGCAGTAAATATTTATGTTTTGGTAGGATCAAAATTAGAACAAATTCCAAAAACTAACTGCAAAACCAAACAAATTGGAAGTGAAGATGTTTGAGTTTTTAGTGCTTCATATCATTAAGTGACAACACCCCAGCCAGAATGTACCATCAGACACTGTAGAGTAATATTATAGAGGTTCTCTATTTCTTCCATTTAGAAATGCCTTACTCAGGCAGCTGTGACAGATTTTGAGTTGACTGTAAAATTGGTTCCAATTTTACTGCTTTGCTGCCTATTTATTTCTGCAAGAACAAGGACAGTGAACTGGAACAATCATTTAGCTACTACTCACCATATTTACCTGATGATAAATATCAAAACCAACATTAAAAAACTTGTTTGTAAAAGATTAAACACCAAAATTCAAGCTTGTGCACCTATTAAAAGAAGCCTGATTTTCCAGGGTGTTCAGCCTTCAGTGCCCACTGATGTCAGTTTTCATGAAGGGCATGATCATACTGAAGTAAATAGAAACTTGACTCTGAAAATCAATTCACTGTCTCTATGGAGTATCTGCAATGGAGGAGATACTAGAAAAGAAAAGTCTATCACTAATGGGGCAAATCCTCAGGTGTTGTTATTTATTAAAACTCCAAATGAAGCTATGACAATTTTTACCAGCTAAGAATCTGCCGCAATATATTTTACAGAGTCTGGTTCAATGAACTCAATCATTTGCAAGGGCCACATACTACTAAAGATACTGCCTGTGACTACAATCAGTGGGGAAGGATCTCAAAGATTATTGTTTGTGTAGTTTTAGATATCTTGCAAGTCATTGCCTTTCATAGAGATGCCTCAAATTTGCATAACTACCCTTCCCATAAAGTTGCTTATTCATGCACCAGTTCCAATTCTCCCATTGCAAAACTTTAGATCTGCTACTGAAAAACTGGGTACTTCATAGGAACAACAAATCCAGTTGAGTTCAGAATAAAATCAAAGATTTCTGAATAGCACACTGTCTCCTTCAATGCCAGGGGGTTCAAATGTCTATCAGTGATACAACCAAAAATATAAGAGGATGAAAGTATTTGGAAACTGTGTCTGGAAAAAAGCTTTTGCGTCTTCAGTTACACTGACAGTGGCAGTAACAAACTGACAACAGTTGAAAAAAAGCTCCCATATCCCTTTTCTGCACAAAATAAAAAGTGGCTTTTAAAATTACAAGTGACCATTTGAGAACACCCTTACCAATTTATTCTTCCCTCTGAAAACATGGTCTCCTTTGGAGTAACAGGTCTGATCATTGAGATAGTCACATTTTTTTAAATATGGCTTTATAACTCAGATAAATCACCACCCTAATCCTACTTATATATATTTTAAACTAGGACAGAATTCACAAGAGATATATTCACAATTCACAAGATTGCCGTTCTGTAGCAAAATGACTTCAGTACTTGGCTTTTAATTTGTTTGAAAAATGGTAGGACAGTTCTTCTAGAATTGTTATAGATGTTGAAGGTTAAATATATCATAAAAACAGCCATACTGGGTCAGTCCAATGGTCCATCTAGCACAGTATCCTGTCTTCCAACAGTGGCTAATGCCAGGAGCTTCATAGGGAGTTAATAGAACAGGTAATCATCAAGTGATCCATCCCCAGTCGTCTATTCCCAGCTTCTGGCAATCAGAGACTAGGGATACTTCAGAGCATCATTTTGCATCCCTGCCCATCCTGGCTAATATCAAATTATAATTAATAGTTTAGCATATAACTTCCACCTGATTGCTACAGAAAGCTGATAAAGCTTTTATTTTTAAAACCAACTACACCAAAGTATGTGTGAATCACAGGCACTTGTCCTTCAGTTGCAGTAACTAGTGGCAGCAACTGCAGTTCTTCCTGGAGAAGAGCCAGACTACCTAAATTCAATATGGATGATGGCAGTTCAAGATGTGTCCACCATTTTAGACTTCAGCTGCAGTAATTGACGCCAGCATGCAATTGGTGTCATCAGAAAAGAATTCCAATTTCCCACATTCTTAATGCAGTGTGCACTAAGCATGGGCAAACTTCAAAAGATGCAGTGGAGTTTTTTGGTTCAGATTAACACAGAGAGTTCAGATGCATCATCATTACTAATTTTAACAATCCAGACTTCTGGGTCTCCAAAACTGGACAGGAGAGGAGAGCAGAGGAGAGAAGAGTGTGTAAGAGTGTAAGTGTAAGTAAAAGGAGTGGGGCTAGCAAGATTTCCAGGACACCTGCTCCCTGTCAGGTAGGAAATACTGTCACTGAATGGTCTTTTTCCTGATACTTTGGAATTTTTGTCCATTGCCCTCAGGGATTGCCCTTTGCTGTACAGTGCATGTAAAAATGAATCCCCAGATGCCTTGTTAGGGCAAAACAAAGGGACAGAAAGGGACAAGGATGTGGCCCCAAAAGAGGAATGACAGGATATTGTCCCCCCCCCCCCCATCTAGACACACAGTCAGTGATCACCGATTGAAAATGCAAACATATAGATTAGAACTCCCAAAGGTAACATGCCAGATTCAGAATGCCAACCAGAAGCTCCATCTCAGACTCCAATCAGTTTGTGTTCCTTTTGAGTCTGTCAAAAACTGTTCCAGTTGGCTCACAGTCTCAAAAGCTTTCAATACTCTTTTGGCTTTCTTATGTTCTAAATGCTGAGCATATTTTGGCCATATGGTTCTGGAACTGGATATGTGCATTGACTCTTCTGTCCATAGCTGCTTTGCAACACAAAAGAAAGTTACTGAATTGCAGTTAGATATCCCTCTTAAACACAAGGAGTTAAGTGCCTGGTCTTAATGCATGCAGTTTGATAGCACCTATTAGTCCTGTGTAAATACTTCAAGAAGTGGGGAACTAAAGAAAGATATATCTGCTAACTATTACTGTACAATCACATCTCAGAATTATTGAAATAGAAGTATTTGTTTAATATATACACCATTTTGCCACAACATGATGGTGGAAGACAGTGGGCCTGATTCCCTCTTACACTGAAATTTAGTCATTTATACTACTGAAAAATGAGTCAAAGGGGAATGTAATACACTGCCAAATCACAACATTTTACACTCACTTTGCACTAGTGGAAGTAACTGCTCAAGATTCAGGACCAATGTGTTTGAGAAACATTTTGTATTTTTTTAAAGCATATCTACACTATATGCTAAAGGAAACAAGGAAGGGTATTAAAGTGAGTGAATTTCAATAGTCAGCAGAAAAGGAGGGGTTAGGGCAACAGCACATGAACCCTTCAACAAGTAAGAAATAGAGAATCCCACCAGTTAATGTAAATGTAATTAACAAGGCAAATGAAACCATTTTCTTTATCCATCATTGTGATTCTAATTTTTCTCACCACATGCACCACAAATTTTAATATCTTCCTTTACCCAAACTGTTCATTCTCCATCATACCTAAAATGCATTAGACTTATTTACATAGCACTTTTAATATGGAAGGTTCCCAAGCACTTAAGAGAGTATTAACTCTATCCACTATTGGAATGCAGGCCTGGCACGTTTCATCTAATAGCAGATAATAGAAAGTGAAGAGTTCCTGTAGATTCATGGGGATAAGGGGGAGTTCATAGTGGACAGACTGCAAATAGGTATATTGTAATTCAGTAAGACTCTGGTGTTAAAAACCCTAAATAGCTGTGCAGTATTGCCCATAAATCCTCCTTTTATTTCAAATAATTTCTCATCTTGATTAATGTTATATCCTTCTTGCTGATCTATCCAACTGTTCTCTCACTATGGCCTTATCTGCATGTTAACCATGGGGTAAGTAATCATGTGTTTGTCATGTTAGCCTGTTGCTAACATTGTCATGCTAATGGCACTGCTTATGGAATCATTTGGACTGTAATGTTTTTAGTGCCATACATGTGATTGAGACATAGTGTGTGCTTCACAATGTTTGTGAGCTTAAGGGAGAATACTTTGGGGTGGACTGGATTGTCAACAATCATGATTTGGACATTATTAAAGACACTAAAAGACGCTATTAAAGACCATATGAACTTGTTAGTGCTTTAGAGTCTGCTACAGCAAAGACTGTATGGGATGCCTTTGTGCTCACTTAGTTGAGCTACATGGTGAGTACTTTGGGGTTACATAATAGGCTTACATGACATAATTGGACTGTTGTATAGAGTACTGAGGCTATTGCCTTGTATTCAGATGTATTGTTTATGCAAAAAATATGGAAATAAAGATTCCTTTTCAATTCAACTTTACTGAAATTCATTGATGCTAAAAACGTGGCCATAGGAGTTGCCGTAAGCTGGTGAAAGTATGTGAAATATCACACAAAACATTTTCCCTTATACTAATGATTTTTACAGTCCGTACATCTGTTCTCTTTTTGGTGCCCTGAAGCATGTCTACAGCAAAACTCTGTCTGCTGATGGCAGGGTGGTTCGTGGGTATTGGCTGGCTCTCTCAGGAACTGTTTACCATATTTTGTAGTACATGGTAACATGGAGGAGATTCCATGGGTTCTGGATTGGGCCCTATGGCTCATGACCCTTAATAGTCTCTCAAACATGGTCCTGTTTTGAAACTCCATGTCTCATTCTATCATCTCACGATCATGGTGGAGATACCTGAATGCAGCTCCTTCTCCTCCTTCCGTTGCTCCTCCTCAGCCTCCTTGTCCTCCATCCTATATTTCTCCTCCTCCTTTCTTCACTTCTCCGACTCCATGTGCTCTCCCTGCCTCCTAGAGCATGCCTTATTCACCTCTATTATCAAGTCATACCTGGTCCTCCTCCACTGTGTCCCCAAATTCAGAAACTTATCCTGACACAGAGTGGTCTTCTAGTTGTCAGACCACTTCTTAATAAGTCAAATACTGCTGCACTTGTTCCTGATAGATTTTAAAAAGGTGGTGGCTCTTGAGTTCATATAATTTTATTCTCTTTCTACATAGCAGTAACTGAAAAGTAATTTTTTTTAATCTCAAAAGAATACTTTTCTCTTGGCTTTTTCATTCTGCCACTAAAATCCTGTCTGTTGAAAACTTTTCTCAAGGAGTTATCCCAAGAGAAGAAATGGTCTTTTGGAGAGAGGGAAGGGACCAGTTACTTGAAGGGACAGCAGCAATGGTGGATTATGTTGCATCTTTTTGCAGGTGCAAACCGTCCAAGATTTCATGCGGCTTCAGAGACCAGCCTGGAAGAAAGACCAGTTATTCCAAGCATTAGGGATGAGACCATCCATTTACACCAAGGAAATCCTTCTGGTCTTGTTGACAGATGAACTAATAAGTGACTGGACAAGGATTGCAAGTAACAGTTGTGGTGGAGGGAGGCTTGTCCTAACAAGGAATTTGAGAGACCACCTAGAATTTTTTCTGAGTGAAAAAATCTGTTTTATTACTCTCCAGTAATGGATCAGAATCAGATCAGTAATAAACTGGCTATGACACCACTGGCAGGGTGATTTAATATGTAGGTAATTTAGGACAGTAGCAAGTGTTTTAGGCATAGTTTTATGCCCATTTAAATTTTGGCTGGGACCTGGTTGCATTTATATTAATGCTTTTTAATTTAAAAAAAGAAACTGCATTCAACTGCTGTAAAGTGAAGCTTTGCATTTTCCCTCCACTATTTCATTTTATTATTTGGGACTGGGGGAGAAGGATTGGGGCAGGAGGCAAGCATAATTGTACTGTATCTGCCCTCATTTGAAGCACAAGCTAAGTTTATAGGCTAAATAAAGCAAAAGTGATACTGCCATAAACTGCTGCTTTAAAAACTTTTCTCTGCTTGTCCACAATTTTGAACTCAGTGTTTGAGATCAGGAGGGGGGTAGGGCAGCAGAGGATGGACAAATACAATGGTGATGCATCCATCCTCAATTGAAAATAGGATTACAAATTAATGCCCAAATATTTCATAACAACAACAAAGACTGTAGTCTCCACTTTACCAGCCTAAGATCCTGAGTCCTCCCCTACTTTTTTATTTGGGAAATGTCCACCATGCTATGCTCTTCCTGGATCAGAGAGAGAGAGAGGAACAGTTCCTGTGACTCAGAGATAAGCTTCTATCTGAGGCTAGGGCTACCCCCCGTCTCTTTCACCTGTCTCTACTGGGTGCCCAGTACAGTCTGTGTAGCATCTTCACAGTCATCCAGGTTCCAAACCCACACCTGTTCCAGCTCCACAGATGAATCCATGCTGAAATGGGGCTTTGTGCTCAGGTGGGTGCTCAGGATGCAGTCCAATTAATCATAAAATCAACAGGTTGTTGGGGCACCACTGAGTCACTTATTCTTAGACCTGGCCTTCCAGTAGCCCATGTTCAGCCCCTCTATCTTCTCCCTCCATTGCTGTCCAGGCAGTTCAATCCCGTGTTCTTCCCTTGGCTTCTTCAATATATCTTCTTCGTACTGTTAAAGTCATGAGTCTTGTTCACTTCAGCCCAAATGATTTGGAGGATGGCGTGGACTGCACCCTCAGCAAGTTTGCAGATGACACTAAACTGGGAGGAGTGGTAGATACACTGGAGGGTAGGGATAGGATACAGAGGGACCTAGACAAATTAGAGGATTGGGCCAAAAGAAATCTGATGAGGTTCAACAAAGACAAGTGCAGAGTCCTGCACTTAGGATGGAAGAATCCCATGCACTGCTACAAACTAGGGACCGAATGGCTAGGCAGCAGTTCTGCAGAAAAGGACCTAGGGGTTACAGTGGACGAGAAGCTGGATATGAGTCGACAGTGTGCCCTTGTTGCCAAGAAGGCTAACAGCATTTTGGGCTGTATAAGTAGGGGCATTGCCAGCAGATTGAGGGACGTGATCTTTCCCTTCTATTCGACACTGGTGAGGCCTCATCTGGAGTACAGTGTCCAGTTTTGGGTCCCACACTACAAGAAGGATGTGGAAAAATTGGAACAAGTCCAGCGGAGGGCAACAAAAATGATTAGGGGGCTGGAGCACATGACTTATGAGGAGAGGCTGAGGGAACTGGGATTGTTTAGTCTGCAGAAGAGAAGAATGAGGGGGGATTTGATAGTTGCTTTCAACTACCTGAAAGGGAGTTCCAAAGAGGATGGATCTAGACTGTTCTCAGTTGTACCAGCAGTAGCGTAGCTAGGGAGGAGCACAAGTGGCTCCTTGTCAATTTCCTGGCGCCTTTGTACTCACCCTGGGGAGCGATAAAAAAAAAGGCACCACCCGCTGCAGCACTTTTATTTTACTCACCCGGCGGCGCTCCAGGTCTTCGGCGGCGGGAACTTCAGTGCCGCCAAAGACACCCGGAGTGAGTGAAGGACCCACCGCCAAAGACCCGGAGCGCTGCTGGGTGAGTAAAAGTGCCGCAGCGGGTGGCGCCTTTTTTTTTTTATTGCTCCCCCTGTTCCCTCCACCTGGTTACGCCACTGGGTACCAGATGACAGAACAAGGAGTAATGGTCTCAAGTTGCAGTAGGGGAGGTTTAGGTTGGATATCAGGAAAAACTTTTTCACTAGGAGGGTGGTGAAGCACTGGAATGGGTTACCTGGGGAGGTGGTGGAATCTCCTTCCTTAGAGGTTTTTAAGGTCAGGCTTGACAAAGCCCTGGCTGGGATGATTTAGTTGGGGATTGGTCCTGCTTTGAACAGGGGGTTGGACTAGATGACCTCCTGAGGTCCCTTCCAACCCTAATATTCTATGATTCTATGATTCAAACCAGCACCAAGATTCCGGTATATTCATATGGCTAGATGGGTGCACAGGTAGACAAGCTTATCAGGGCCCATTGGTCTGCTGTTTCCAATACTGGAGATTCAGAAGACTGGAGAAACTGTAACTAGGGTGGGACTGTGAACATTGAGCAAGGGATAAGAAGGTAGACTATTCCAGTCAGGGGTCATAATACAGTTAGCATGGGCAGATGGTAAGGCAGTAAGTATAAGGGTATGGGTAACCAATGAGCTTATGGGAAGGAATTGAAGGAACTTGATATCTCAGTTATGGGTACACGTGGTGGCAAGTATTCACTCTGTTAAACTCTTCATCATATAGCAACCTTGTGTTCTGCCCTATAGTTCACAGCATGATGGCTACCTTGCCATATAGTTCTGATAGCAGCGTGTGAATGTGTACTGTATTAAGGGGAGAAACCATGGTTGAGCATGAAGTCAGCATGCAGTGAAGGCAAGGCCTATATTCCAGCTAGCCCAAAATGATAGTCTGTTTTGCATCACAAGCACACTGCTCCACTATGCTCTCCCACTTTGTTCAGCTCCACGATAGTCTAGGTTCTCCACATCCACATCTCTGTCATTAGGGGAAGAGCCTCTTCCTGCTTGGATCCCACCTCATGGAAACATCTATCCATGCATTCCTTCTCACTGGTAGTTTTATCCTTCTCAAATCTTTCCCAATAAAACATCTTGTCTCCTTTACTTTTGCTGAAATATGAGGTATTGACAAAGTCAGGCTCACATAGCCTGAATTAGCCTAGAAACTATGTGCCCAATATTGTGCATAAAATCTGGAATTTAACGCTAAGGACCTAAAAAATCCCCACTGCAGATTACTTCTTGACTTCATTGGAGACAAAATGGTTCAAAACTAGTCAAATCCACCCTCTCTCTCTCTCTCTCCTCCTCCTCCTACTCACCAATAATTCCCACCATCATTCCTCCTACTGAGACTCACCAGTAGTTGGTCTGGTATCTTTTCTGCTCCCCACTCTTTAATAGTCTGTCATTGCCATGAGATGACTGTTATAAACGTACTTTATCATGTTCAGGTTTAGTATTTTTCCATGAAAAAAATCTGTGTGATTGAGCATTCCATCACTAGGCCCAAGGCACTCAGCCAGATCTCTGAAAGGAAGTTGGATAGTAGATAAAGGTAATTATAGTGTAACATTTGCCACAGTATATTTAAGGCTGTGTCAGCACTTTCCCTATTTTAAGAGGTTTATAACTCTATGAGAGCCGATAACCTGAAACTTGTCAAATGAATCTAGGGAAAAATAACCTGAAATGCAGCTATTCAGTGAGATGCCTTGAACTGAGAAACATTCATGCAAAAGGAGGCCTTGGAGTGATAGTGAATAGCAGATTAGATATGAAATTGCAAAAGGAAATGCTGATAAAACAAACAAAACACTTTTCTATCAATGTGTTTCCCAGAATTACCAGTGGTCACTCACTGTTTCCATAAAATGAACTGTGTGTGTCAGGGTAAAATAAAAGCTTACTGTGAAAGGTATTAGCCAGGCAGCAACACATGTGGTGGTGGTCAGTAATACACCTACAGTCAGCACCATCAACCTAACAGTGGGGGAGAATTTGAAGGCCACATCTATACTACAGATTTATTCTGGCATAGCTATGTTGGTCAGGAGTATGAAGAGGGGCAATCTGTGACCAACATAGTTGTGCTGGCAAAATCCCTAGTGTAGACACAGCTATACCAGAAAAACTCAGTAATATTGCCATTATAGCTTGTTTTGCACAGGGGGCCAGAATAACTGAGCAAGCAAAAGCGCAGTTTCCTGCTATAGCGGCATTCACACTAGGAACGGTTTGCCAGTGCAAATATAGCATAGTATAATAATGGTTTCCTGAAGATTGGAGTCTTACCAGGGTAGAACATAAAGTGGACCTTTGCTGTGGTTTGTGAACAGCATCATCTTTTAAATGCAAATGCATCTTTTTCAATGCCATTTCACCAAAAAGTGAAACTGAGACCTCTGATCTGGTTGCAATTTGAACATATTGACACATCTTAAATCAATCAAACAAATATAGCGAAGTATAGCCTTACTGGCAGAGCACTCCTACTGTGGATGTGATCTAAGGGCTTGTCTACATGGGGAGTTATATTGGTCTAAAGGTAAGCTGTGAATTTAAACCTATTCACACTAGTATAACACCCAATGTGAGCACCCTTATTCCGGTATAAATCTCTTTTCCATTTTAGTCTTTGTCACGTAGGAAGCAGTTTAAGCTAAACCAGATAAAGCTACTCTTATTTTTGAATAACTATGTCCACATGAGGAGTTATATTAGTTTAACTATAGAGATTTAACTTTAGCCATATAATTGTATTGGTATAGCTTGCTGTACAGGTAAGCTGTAAAAGGAGGGGTACATTTTGTGAGTTACTAACACTCGTTCAGCACAGTGCAAACCACCTGAGTTACTTTCTTACATTTAATTTTGTTTTCAAAGAACTTTTAACCAAGTTATTTATACTGGGAAACAAGAGTAGAGGTGGTGGGATGGGGAAATGGGATTGAGTAGGGAAACTTTAAGGGATTAAAGGATTAGGGGAGTTTTTATTTCTTGCTAATTGGGAGGAATCCTTTCAAAAACAACACTGAATAAGGGCATTAAAAGGGTGGAAAGGATTAGAGCTATGCCACCTGTATAATTGTCAAAATGCACATTTAGCCATTTTCTCAAAACTTCTCTTTTGCCAAAACATATTCACAATGGTTAACTTCAACACTGGACTGAGCAACTTGTTTGATTGATTTAAGACGTGTAAATATGTTCAAACTGTAACCAGATCAGAGGTTTCAGTTTCACTTTTTGGTGAAATGGCATTGAAGAAAGATGCAGTTGCATTTAAAAGATGATGCTGTTCACAAAACACAGCAAAGGTCCACATTATGTTCTACCCTAGTAAGACTCCAGTCTTCAGGAAACCATGCTAAGTGCAACTTAGAGTTCCCTTTAAATCCTCCCCTAGGAAGAAGTGGTTTGTTGTGCACCTCCACATTTGGAAGTTCTCTGATGATTAGAAATCTGCTCTAATGATCTGTGAGCTTCAAAAAGTTGTAAGGCCTATTCAGTTCAGTTGGGAACTTCTAAAACTGTAAATGCTTATCTAGAGCTGTTTGGTCTAAGTCCAGGCTGGCTATATGCACTGAGGTTGACACCTCAACAGAGAGTTGAATCAAAAGATATTGGATGAGAGCCTCACCCTGCTCCAGCCCCTTTAGTTCATCTCTCTCTCTCTCTCTCTCTCTCTCACACACACACACACACACACACACACCCCTTTAGATCAGTTAAAAGCCTGGAGTGGTGTAAAGGTGCCCTAAAAGCTCTGTTTCCAGCTGGAGGAGAATTTTCTCGGTGCAGGCCCTGTGCCGCCATTAGGCTGTCTTCGGAGGACTCCTTTTCAAGTGTAAAATGTTCCAGGGCAGAGTTGGAGGCCAGATGCATGTCCATGGGCTGGACCACAGGCCCTAGTGCTGTGGAGATTGCAGGCAGTAATGTTACCCATAGGGCAGTCACATTCCAGTGTGTCGACATTATGTTAGGAGCCTGTTCAACACACAGAGCAACCCAAGATCAGGAGGGTACACAAATGGCTTGAAGTCACCATGGCCCTCTGTCACCTCGGTATGAGGCAAACCTCTACAGCCAAACCAGAGCTGTTAGCTCAGGTGCCCCTCCAACAGAGCTGCAGGGAGTCATCACTCAATCATGCTGCCACAACACAGCTGCTCTGACTTGCCCTCCAAACAGAGCTTGCAGTGACTCAGCCCTCATGCATATGGCAGCAACTTATCCCTGAGCTGAGCCAGATGGCCCCCAGGCCCAGATATTTCCCCAACCCCGCCAGAGTTGCAGATCAGTCTGTGCAACAGCACCACCCAGCCAAAAGCCCTCTTGAGACTCTGAGGCTGCTTCTGCATCCAGTTCCCACTCCTGCCCCAGCCTAGTCCTCGCTTTATTCTGACCCTACTCCAGTCTTGCCTCTGCTGCCTGACCCTTCTTAGGCTGGGTCTACACTACCCGCCTGAATCGGCGGGTAGAAATCGACCTCTCGGGGATCGATTTATCGTGTCCCGTCAGGACGCGACAATCGATCCCCGAATCGACGCTTTTACTCCACCAGCAGAGGTGGGAATAAGCGCCGTCGATGGGAAGCCGCAGAGGTCGATTTTGACGCCGTCCCTACAGCGGGGTAAGTCGGCTGCGATACGTCGAATTCAGCTACGCTAGTCGCGTAGCTGAATTTGCGTATCTTAAATTGACCCCCCTCCTCCCCCCGCGTAGTGAAGATATAGCCTTAGACTCTGACTACCTGGCTTTGGCCTCTGGCCTGCACCTGAACTCTGGCTGCAGTACTGACTTGGTTCGTCCCTAGACTCTGACCACCCAGCTTCCACCCCTGGCTTGCACCAGGACTCCAGCTATGGTACTGATTCTGGCTTGTCTGCAGACTCTGATCTCAGTTCTGACCCCAGACCTAAATTCCAGTGCCCACCTTGGCCTAATCCCAACCCTACACTTGATGTCAGCCTCCATTCCAACCTGGAGGCAGCACTTGACACCTGGCACATGAATTCTGTATTGCATCTCTTACAAGCACAGCACAAAATCTCAATATTAAAACAGTCTGGCTGCAAGCTGTCCTCTTTAGCTACATACCATAATGATATCAGCCTGATTTTCCTCTCATACCAGTGTAAATTGGGAACAAGCCCTAGTGACATCAGTGAAATTACACTGATGTAAAATTGTGAGAAGAATTGAACTACAAATAGATCCTGTGGAAGAACTGACTCACTGCTTGTGCACCCCCTCATGACTGGGGGTGGCATAGCAGGCTGTTGTCTAGCATCCTTTGTGAATATTGCTCCAGACCCGACATGGTCTCCTAGCAACTCAACCCTCCAACTAGGTCAGGTTTTGCTTCCATCCATTCTTGGGTAACAAAATCCAGTGTCCTTACATCAGGTTTTCAGCTCCCAATTCCTCATACCCTTCTCTTAGTGGTCAGTCTTTATTATCCCCTTCTTTCAAGGAGGGAGGGGATGGTCCTACCACCTTCCCCTGTGGCTGGTACAAAAACCCATTCCCTCCCTGTCCTCTGACTTCCAGCCCAGGGACACTACAATTAACAGGCAAGGTCTGTCTACAGTCAGACTGATGTTCTGTTGCCTCACTAGCCTTCTTCCTACCTCAGCCTGTCAATATGCCTTTCCCACAGCCTCTTCCTGGGACCACTATGTACCTGTGTTTCTCTCAGGCTCTCCGAGATTTCAGACTTCACCCCTCCTTCATGGCTGTGACTCACAGGATTCTTCCAAGGAGTTCTCCAACAAATCACCAAACCAAACAACAAATTTAAATAATTTCAGCCCTTTCCCAGCTTGAACTTCAGCCCTTCCCTGGTCATTCCTAATATTCTGCTCCTTCCCTCTCAGACCACTCTCAGAACACAGGAACTCCCAGCCTCCTTTCCTCAGGTCTTCCTCCAACTTAGCTCTCTCAGCTTCTTAAGGAAACCTGACTCCTTTCCACAAGGACCTGCTAAATGACCTACTTAACACTCCACTACCACATGCCAAAAGGTAGGTTGATTGAGTTGGAAGCTCCCATTAACTCTGTAGGAGCTGGATTTTATAATGTACTATGAGAATTAACAACATGGAGTCTGGTGGCACCTTAAAGACTAACAGATTTATTTGGGCATAAGCTTTCATGGGTAAAAACCTCACTTCTTCAGATGCATACAGTGAAAGTTACAGATGCAAGCATTATATACTGACACATGGAGAGCAGGGAGTTACTTCGCAAGTGGAGAACCAGTGTTGACAGGGCCAATTCAATCAGGGTGGATGTAGTCCACTCCCAATAATAGGTGAGGAGGTGTCAATTCCAGGAGAGGAAAAGCTTCTTCTGTAATGAGCCAGCCACTCCCAGTCCCTATTCAAGCCCAGATTAATGGTGTTGAATTTGCAAATGAACTTTAGTTCTGCTGTTTCTCTTTGAAGTCTGTTTCTGAAGTTCTTTTGTTCAATGATAGTGACTTTTAAATCTGTAATAGAATGACCAGGGAGATTGAAGTGTTCACTTACTGGCTTATGTATGTTACCATTCCTGATGTCCGATTTATGTGCATTTATTCTTTTGCGGAGGGACCGTCCGGTTTGGCCAATGTACATGGCAGAGGGGCATTGCTGGCACATGATGGCATATATAACCTTAGTGGATGTGCAGGTGAATGAGCCCTTGATGGTGTGGCTGATGTGGTTGGGTCCTCTGATGGTGTCGCCAAAGTAGATATGGGGACAGAGTAGGCAACGAGGTTTGCTACAGGGATTGGTTCCTGGGTTGGTGTTTCTGTGGTGTGGTGTGTAGTTGCTGGTGAGTATTTGCTTCAGGTTGGGGGTTGTCTGTAAGCAAGGACTGGCCTGCCTCCCAAGGTCTGTGAGAGTGAAGGATCATTTTCCAAGATAGGTTGTAGATCGTGGATAATGCGCTGGAGAGGTTTTAGCTGGGGGATGTATGTGATGGCCAGTGGTGTTCTGTTATTGTCCTTGTTGGGCCTGTCCTGTAGTAGGTGATTTCTGGGTACCCGTCTTGCTCTGTCAATCTGTTTCCTCACTTCCCCAGGTGGGTATTGTAGTTTTACGAATGCTTGATAAAGATCTTGTAGGTGTCTGTCTCTGTCTGAGGGGTTGAGCAAATTCGGTTGTATCTTAGGGCTTGGCTGTAGACAATGGATTGTGTGATGTGTCTTGGATGGAAGCTGGAGGCATGTAGGTACGTATAGCGGTCAGTAGGTTTCCGGTATAGGGTGGTGTTTATGTGACCATCACTTATTTGCACTGTAGTGTCCAGGAAGTGGATCTCTTGTGTGGACTGGTCCAGGCTGAGGTTGATGATGGGGTGGAAATTGTTGAAGTCCAGGGGGAATTCTTCAAGGGCCTCCTTTCCTTGGGTCCATATGATGAAGATGTCATCAATGTAGCGCAAGTAGACGAGGGGCACTAGGGGACGAGAGCTGAGGAAGCGTTGTTCTAAGTCAGCCATAAAAATGTTGGCATACTGTGGGGCCATGCAGGTACCCATAGCAGTGCCACTGATTTGAAGGTATAAGTTGTCCCCAAATCTGAAGTGGTTGTGGGTGAGGACAAAGTCACAAAGCTCAGCCACCAGGCTTGCTGTGGCCTCATCAGGGATACTGTTCCTGACAGCTTGTAGTCCATCCTCATGTGGAATATTGGTGTAAAGTGCTTCTACATCCATGGTGGCCAGGATAGTGTTTTCAGGAAGAACACCAAGGCATTGTAGTTTCCTCAGGAAGTCGGTGGTGTCTCGAAGATAGCTGGGAGTGCTGGTAGCGTAGGGTCTGAGGAGAGAGTCCAAATAGTCAGATAATCCTGCTGTAAGAGAGCCAATGCCTGAGATGATGGGGCATCCAGGGTTTCCGGGTTTATGGATCTTGGGTAGCAGATAGAATACCCCTGGTTGGGGTTCTGGGGGTGTGTGTGTCCATGTAGATTTGTTCCTGTAGTGTAGCTGGGAATTTCTTGAGCAGATGGTGTAGTTTATTTTGGTATTCCTCAGTGGGATCAGAGGATAGTGGTCTGTAGAATGTGGTCTTGGAGAGTTGCCTGGTAGTCTCCTGTTCATAATCTGACCTGTTCATTATGACTACAGCACCTCCTTTGTCAGCCCCTTTGATAATAATGTCAGAGTTGTTTCTGAGGCTGTGGATGGCATTGCGTTCTGTACGGCTGAGGTTATGGGACAAGTGATGTTGTTTGTCCACAATTTCAGCCTGTGCACGTCTGCGGAAGCACTCTATGTAGAGGTCCAGTCTGTCATTTCGACTGTCAGGAGGAGTTCTGATTAATTATGAAAATTAATGTACGATTTGATTTCATCCTGTCAGCCACCCCTTTTGAATAGCAGAAAGGAATGACAGACCAGAACAATCCTTATGAGTGATTATGGTCACCCTTTTGTTTTAGAATAAGTTATAAAGCTACTATGGTTTTCTATATGTATTACAAATTAGCAAGTAAGAGACGGGATACTCTATTGTATCTATGTTCAGAAGATTTGAGGAATGTTGAGGGCCTGAAGCCTCAATGTGAATTGTTTTAGTTATAAGATTTAGCAAGGCTTGATTTACAATGTATTCTGCTGAATATACAATACTGCTGTCTGTACACCTTTGAAGGTTTCTGTAAGAAATTGTTTGTGTGAATGAAGAATGCATGCATCAAGAAAAGATAAGGTGTGAAAGCCATCACAAATGTCCAGATGGTCAAGAAGAAGTGAGAGACTTGGAAAGACCAGGAGACAATCAGAAAACATCCATTGTATCCGATGTTAAACATGTTAACAGCATTGATGACCTCAGAGGTGAGGCAGGCAGCCCCGAAGGCGAGACAACAAATAAGAGATAATGATGGGAAGCCCGACAATAACCATCAAATGATAACACCATTTAAAGACTAATGATTACAGGATGACATTGCAAAATGCATGACCTCAAATGGGAATTTACAACTGTAAAACTGGGGTGTTTTGCCATGGAACTCTGAGTTCAGTCCTGCAAAGCCTCGGAGCATCGGATCACGACCGACAGAACCCAGCTCCACACTCGTGCTTAATCTAACTGGCCATTAGATTGACTCAAGCTACAGCAGACAGGTAACTATGAACATCACTGGCAGGTGTGTGTGTGTGTGTGTGTGTGTGTGTGTGTGTGTGTGTGTGTGTGTGTGTCTAAAAAGCATTTGTTAACTGTGGTATTATCAATAAATGCTGTGTATTTACCTTCCTCTATAAAAATCTTGTGTGCTTTGTATGAGCATAACAACCCTCTCAATACCAGTGTGAAGTACACACCCCATCATAGATCCTCAGGGAAGGCACTGTCTCGACATGGTCTTTGATGGAAGTTTCCTAGTACTACCACAGTATGAATAATAATAAAGGACCAAACTTCCTGTCCAATGGGGAAACCTGCAGGATGGGGACAAAGTAGATAAAATAACCTCCGCACAGGCCACTTCTTGGAGTTTTCAGGGAATTGTCACATCAGCTTGGAACAGTTCTTAGGTATGTAGAACGGGGCAAGTGCCAGTGCTCCCAACTCTTCCAGTCCATGAAGACTATCAATATGAACATCATGAGTTCAGCAGGTATGCTCTTAAGATGGACAGAATGACTAGATCTGTTGAACAGCTGGCTCTGGGTAACCATCCCTGGAAGTGGTGTGTCACTAAATTGCTGCAGTGAACACAATAAAGATGGAATTGCTTTACCGGGGAGGTTTTCAAATGTTGTGCAATGGAGATTTAAGAAAAAAACAAAAACAAAACCACATGCCTCTGACAGCTCTGAGGAGCTATACAGGATGGAGCCAAAAAAAAAAACATGTTTAAAAGGGAGTTTCAGAAAAAAAACTTTGGGGTATAGGTGAAAAAACAAGTTTCTTAAATAATTTTAAATTTAAAGGGAGGATAAATAAAAGTGAGAACTGGAAAGAAGATGTTTGTAAGAAAAGGTGAGCATCATCCCTCACTAGGATTCTGAGGATTTTTTAAGGCTCTAATGGGTGTGGAGAATGTGATTTTATTCAACCGTTGCGCGTAGAAGAGAAGTTGTAATGGAATGAGATGCAAAGTGTTTTTGTATGGGGGAAACAAGGAAGGAACTGGAACTATAAAGACAGAAGGAAACTTACGTAAACTATAAATAGGGGCAACGTGGGTGGAATAAGTAGTTTTAAAAGGAAAAGGTGAATAAGTCCACTGAATTAAAAACAAAAGTGGAAGAGAAGATTAAGCTTCATGAAAAATATTATGGCAATTCGAACTGAATTTCCTTTTTTAATATGCTATTCAAAGTAATCCTGTGACTATGGCTACTGGGATTGGATCTGGAAATCTGAGGATCACTAGCAGCCCAACAGTTTGAATTTTATTATTCCAGAACTAAAAGCACTCATGACATTCTGCCAATTGTAAATAAAGGCCCAATTAAAATTTGCAAAGGTATTGATCCTGTCTTTGTTCTAGTGAACCCTCTTATGCTTCTATCTCAAACAAGATGAAAAAGAACTACTGATTTTTGTATGATACGTCTTAAGAATTGGTTTTCTTAGCATCTTAAAACTGAATTAAATATTCTTAGGCAAATATATAAATGTGGTAACTTTCGGCAATACATCTGGTCAAGTGAAAAAATTTTCTAAGTACAGTAATAAAATTATTATTAGCAATAGATGCAGGGCTATTATCTGCACTCAACAGACTTTAGGTAATTTCTCTCTCTGGTCTTACGCATATGTTCAGAATGGCAGATTGCCATGGTTTTCATTTTTAACTCACTCTCAAAGTAACAGAACAATACTCAGACTGCATAAGTAAACACTGCGTAGTAAATATAATTACAGTGTACATTAAGGCCAATATCTTCAAAACTGGCCATTGATTTGGGATACTTCAATTTTTGAGTGCACCAGTAAGGTAAAAAGTTGGGCACGCAAACAATGGAGAAACCAAAATCAGAGCTAATTTTGAAAAAAAAATTGGCCTTGTTATTTATTTGCAGTCTGATTCCATAATCACTTGCACATATACATTATTTTACAGACGAGAGTTTCTAGGAGAAGAAGTCTGTGATAAACTTAGTTTATATTACACACCTTCCCTCAGACTAAATTCTAGGGTGCTAGATGATATTAGGAAACTTTGCTATAAAAGGGAGTCTTCTTTCAATTTAGTAAAAAGAATTATGTTTGTCTCACTGGAAATGTAACTGATACCCCATTTCCAGGAATGAAAAGTTGGAAAACATTTAAATATTTGAAGTATCCTTTTATCTAAAAATTGCTTTGTCCTTGTTTAAAAAAACAACAAAAAACAAAGAACCCCCAAAAACCTGTAAGTAGTGATAATAAAACCTTCTACCAGAATCATTTTGTGGTGATTATATCTTATTTAACAAGAGCCAGTTTTAAAGGATTTTTTTTTTAAGGAGTGCAGGTTTGTAAGTAATAGCTTTTAAAATCTTATTTGTTTATATTGAACTGAGAAAGACTGTCTTAACTCCCTTTTCCTACTCTTATTAGAATATATTGTTTAATATTTACATTATTTTATTCTAAATTTTGTGTAACCGTGAGCAAGTGGAGAGAGAGAACACAAGCATAATTCTTGGTCTATGTTACATTAGCACCCATAGTGGCCTCCATATCAACCAGCACAGTTGGCTGGTGCAGGTGGAGTACATGTTGCAACAGAGTGGTACACCAAATGTGCTCCCTGAACTCTGGGAGGCATTGCTTCATGTACACTGGGACTGATCATCCACTGCCCGAAACCTTCTGTTTTCATTTATACCTGTGCAGAGCATAAAATATTACCATATAAAACTGGTAGTTGTTCACTATACCTGGCAGAGCTGTAAATTACACAGTTGATTACATTATGAAACAGTGGAGAATCAGACCAAATTAGTCCCAGGTAAGGCAGTTCACCTCCACCACTACATTCACTGAAAGGCTGTGACATCAAAACATTGTAGAGACCTGGATGCGATACATCACTGCAATTATATGAAAGGTTTTCACACAGGAAAACAAACCCTGGGACTTTGACAATTCTGTGAAAATATTTTTATTTTAATTTTTATCAAACTTTTTCACTAGTGAAACTGCTTTGTATTTAGCAAAAGTGCAAGTGTGTGTCACAGTGGATGGGGTAAGCTAAAGGTCAGAAGCTAAATCATAGGTATTGCTCAATATTTTAGCAGGCTCAATCTAACCCAGAGAAGTCTCAGAAGTGGGAGGAGGAATTCAAGCATCTTGGGCATCACCTTCCAGCTTTGTGATGTCATTGTGGATGCAAGTACATCATCTGTCGTAAGTACAACAACCTGGGTAAATATCCACAGGGTCTTGGGATTTATATTAGTTGGTGCAAATGGTCATAACTCCAATGAAGGCAATGAAATCAGTTTACACCAGCAGATGATCTGCCCTCTATTGTTTCTGTGTGTACTAACAAACAGTAGGGGAAGATGATATTGCGAACAGGAGCTAGGGGAACCTAGATCTGAAAATCTAGGGTTATGACATCACCTTTGGGAGGTGTGGGCATTGGGACTCTAAAGTTTGTCGTAGAGATGTGAGCAACCAAATACCACAAAATTCATCCTATTCAGATTTCAGCCAGTCACATAATCAGCTTTCAAAACTTTGCATTTCCATCCATCTCCATCATTCCACCAGCTAGATCAATAGCCCTCAACCCCTTCTCCTTTGTTGACAAGCCCAACAATCCTTTCTCCTACTCCATCCGCCTCCCCCACTGATTTTTACAGCTCTCAACAGTCTTTTCATATCTCATCCCTTCTCAAAAAGCACTACCTTTAAGAAAACACCCAGAAATGGTCCAGCAGGCCCTATAACCTCCATACTAATCCTAGGCAGATGAATCACTCATATTTAACATGATTTTTATGCTTCCCCTTCAGCTTCTCCATATAAATCTTTTCCATGCAAGGAGAAAGTAAAACTGACCAAAGTGGTGCTGACTTATACCTCATGGAACCTTGCTGTTTCCAGGGATGGTCAGTATGAGTTCACAAGGCATAAATTAGCATGCATCACAACTGGTTAACTGAAATAAGGTGATTTGTAACCAGGAGGGAGGTTGCACATGACTCCCACAGTGACAATAGTACTAAGCTTCCTAACTGTATGAAAAGAGCACTTATGTTTCTCTTCTGAGCCAAGTAGTACACCAGCCAGAAGAATGGTATGCATTCAAATGACTTAGGTGAAATTTGGGACGTGCAGAGGGAACCAACAGGACAACTGGGGAGTTGTGGAATATCAGCCTAGCAGGCACAAAGCACCACTTTTCTGCCTGATTAACATTTTTAAAATGTTCCTTTAAAAAAAAAATCCTATCCTTTATCAGCCACAGCTTTTCCACAGCTAAACCTTTAAATGTTTCCCCTGTTAATCTGACTTCCACCATAGTAAATTTGATATCAAAGCACCCATTTTTTTCATAGCTTGTGAACCTCAGAATAGCTGATTTTTCAGCCCCTTTTCCAGTAGTGTGAATTTCTTTGCACAGGTCAATGTACTGAAAGTTCTATCAGCCTCCAGTACTCCTGTCCCAGAAAAGGTTTTCTGGGGACAACTTCATAATTTTTTTCCCCTAATACTGCAGCATTAGTAGCTGATGGCAAAGTAAATTCAATTTGCATTACACTACTCCATCCTTTGAAGATCACCATATGGAAGGTGATTTCATGAGACTCCATAAAATCAATTGGGGATTATCAACCTAAAAAACAGAAAAGTACTTCAGGGCAGCAATATTCTACTCTAGCAGACTCCAGGACTCCCACAGGAGGCGTGGGGTTTTTTTGTTTTGTTTTCTTAATGCTGGGATCAATCTCTAAAAATCCTATACGGTTGTGGCTTGAGTAGTTTTTTCCACTGATTAATTCTTTTCCGTGATAATAAAAACTGCTTTGCTCCTTAAAAAACACATTGGTTTGCTCTGTATTTTGTTTTTGCAAAATGCCACACACCATCACATTAATTCTTAGCTGTAAAAGAACCCAAACTTTGCTGGGTTTGCTTTGGTTGTGTATGTGTGGGGGCGGGGGGGCGTTGTTTTAGTTTTGGTAGACAGTAGGTTGGGTTGGGTTGGGTTGAATTGGGTTTTTTGTATGGCTCTACTGCTCAACAATTTTGATTCTGACCTAATAACTCATTTTCTCTCTCATGCTTTTTCTTTCAAATACTTTTAATTTTTCTTAAATCTCTAGACAAGAAATAGCAATAATTTTGTCATGGTCTTGCTGTGATTCATGGAAAATCTTTGGTGATAAAGACTCTTAATTCAGACAACACTGAAACAACATAATCAATCAGTAAATAGGCACAAAATTGCCAAAATCATTTTACTTGGGTTTTGTGTTACAAATAGGAATAGGATAACCATCGGATAATCCAAAAAAGGACTTTGTCCTAAGTGTTTTAGTAACTGTTACCTCTCTGGGGAATGTATAACAGACACAAATGAAAGCAGACAAAAGACTTACCTTAAATAGTGTTGCTTATGTAATTTGTGTGGTAGTAATATGGTTAATAGATTTATATTTATTCTCTGATAAATCCAAACATGTTAAGGCACACAAATGCATAGTTAAAGCACCCAAACAGCCTTAAATTTGCCTTGCAATAAGAGTACAATAATTATGCATTAATATCATATGTTGTCATGGATTATATTAAACTGATTTTTAAGACACTTTTTTTGTTCAATTTTTTTCCTCTCATGGTAGGAGCTAAGGTAGTTTAGGTGCCCTAAGTGTGCATTTCCATACATTAAAATGTCTAGGTTTCTTTTAAGTTTAACCTTACCTGAATTTTCAGATTGTCTAACGTGTGCATTTGGGATAATTACAGCATCCTTCTGAGCTAGTGATAGGACGAGTAACCCAAATTACTCATACATATGCTCAAATTTAACTCCATCTATATGTAGCTTTTTTCTAGAATGTCCTTGCTTTCAAAAAATTATTCAGAATTTCATACATGTAACAGTAAAGAAGAATCCAAAGAGAGAATTACCATGTGATATTTTAAATGATTGGAAGATATCTAGTATAAACTTAAATCCTTTTTTTCCTTTTTGTTTAATGTTAATTTTTAAGGTCAGATACACCAGCACATTCTGACTGCAAAGGCAAATAGGATTTCCAGATGCTAAACACTAATGCAACAGCAATAAGAGATCTGGATACTTGCACCCAGGGGTTAACTATTGTTAACAAAGTTCCAATAGTGAAAAACATTAGGACTTGTGCCTCACGAGTCAGGGATCAAAGTTAACTACACCATTTTTGGATAGCTGGTCTCATTTATTGATTATAATTCCATTTAATTAAATTAAATTGGGCACTGAGAAATAGTGTGTCAGGGTTTTTTTATTCCTAACATTTTAAAATATAATATCTTATGTGTGTATTGTGCTACATTTTCTGATGAGTTTTCACTGCTGTGCCATAGTTTTTCTGATACAGAAGTTCACTGTAAATAACCATAAAATATGTAGGAGATAATCTGAAAAGTTTTCAATTCTGAACCCCCTGTTCTTATTTGCATGACTAAAGGGCCACATCCTCCAATACAGATGATTGGATGCAGTGTGTGTGTGAGTGGGTGGGGGGGGAGGTATCTGCAGCAGATTACCATGGTGTGGGGGCAGGAGGCAAAATGGAAGGGAAATGGATAGAGGTGTGAATAACAGAGCATTCACTAGCTGAGGCAGCTGTGAAATAAGAGATGTAGCTCTGCTGCACCCCATCAATGTACCTGTCCGGATTGCAAGACATCTGATTGTAACATCACAGAAATTTCTGTTCTAACCACAGGTTACTAAGGAAACAGGCTGAAGTTAATGTTAATAAGATGCTAATAAAAAAAAGGAAACTAAGAAAACAACCTATGAAATATTTATGGGATGTAGAAGTACAGATAAGGAAAAGGAGGTTTGGAATCCTCATGCATATGCCTAAGGGGTTAGGCCTGGTCAGAACAACAAGATAAAAGAGGTTCCTTGGTTGGGCTGATGTGGGAAGACTGTGAGTGAGGACCTCATTGAGAAGACCCCAGCAGGAACCACCCCTCTATCGATGGCCACCTGTTGAGAGATCTACCAGACTCTATAATATCTTTGGGTATGTGAGTATGAATATGGCATTGGCTATGACTTGGACTCTGTCAGGTTGGGTAGATGTGTTTGTGAGTGTAACTTATAATACAAAGGATTTTTTTATTTGTAACTGTGTTTGTGGTCACTGCATTCATTCTTTGTGCACTCCTAAGAGTCTCCCAATCTAAAAGAATCATAGAGGATAACTTTCATCCTATCAATCTAAAAACTGCAGCACCACAGGAGCAGAGCTCACTCCCCAGAGGCACTACAGTTTAACACAGGACTATCAATTCAATTGAAAAGAGAGGCTAAATGTATGTTTATTGTTTTTAATATGCTTTCTCTGTAATGCTTGTGTTCTGAAAAAACAGTACTTTGTTTTATGAACATGTCTGGTCTCTGGTTAATCCTGTTATTGCCCCTGAGAGAACTTCAGGTGCTGAACTACAGTCAGACTTGCTGAGCTTATCACAGTGAATTGCACAAGACTGTGGCATAAGTCCACAGTGTGGAGGGAGGAGATTGTGAGCTCCCTCACCAAGAAAGGTAACAGCTAGAGGCTTGAAACCTGAGTTCCCCTAAGCAGGTCTAAAGGGGCGAGAGGTGCAGTTAACTCTGGAACTGAGACAGTTGCCTACATATGTGATAAAATGACAGTCCATTCCCCCAAAGAGTTTATAGTCTAGTATAATACAAAAGACAACAGGAGGACAAAACAATTGAGGGAAGGGGGGCAGAAACAAGGCATCCATGAAAAAAAACTATTTTCTAAACTCTCAAAAAGCGTAACTCAAGAAAATGGCATTTGATGCGGGAAAACAATAAATCTGTGTAATAGCTGCTATTCAATTCTGACCGTTGAAAAATACACAATAGGTATATGGACATACTATAATGTACAGAGCATCCTTCTGGCTCTACTTTGGCCACTGGCCTATATGTTATTCAGATTGAAACTTATGTATTGAAACTAATATCTAAAAGTCATATTTGAAAAAATACTAAAATATCCAACCAGTTCCTGGCATGCACTTGGCAGATGTAGCCAACGTTCCATTTTAAGGGAAGAATATTTGTCAGGTCTAAAGTTTTTGTTGGATTTTCATATTTTTTAATACCCAGGAGGATTTTAAAAACATTTGTCTTTGGGGAAAAAATGTAAATGCTGCCTCACCTTATCCTACATTGAGACCTACTACCACCGACTTCTGAGCCACTGTAGAGTTCCACATGTGGATGGATCACGCCACACTAATCAACAGTAGTTCAATGCTACTGTGGGGTATTCTGAAGTAAATCAGTAAAGTGAAATCCAAACCTCATTGTAGTCACCAGGAATTTTAACTTAATTGGCCAGGATTTCGCACTTAATGTTTGCATGCATTGAGACTACAGCTGAAAAAAAAATCCATCTAAAACTTTTTCACCAAAAAAATGCAAATTCAGGTCAACCAAAGCATTTTGCAACTTCTTCTGGTGAACTGTTTCTGTTGAAAACAATTTGGAAATGTATACGTATCCTTTCAACATTAACAAAATATTTATGTTTAGGGGAGCTAGAGTTACAAGGGGACTTAGATGCCAGTCACAAAACCAAGGAGGAGGAGCTTTTACAGCCACTTCCCAATGCTTAGGGCATGCAGCTGGGATAGGGGTGACTTGGGTTCAAGTCCCTGCTCCAAAGTGGGAATATGAACCTGTGTTTCTCACATCCCAGGTGAGTGCCTTAATTACAAAGCTATTAGGCATAAGGGGGGATGGCAGCAGTGGAACCACCACTCCTCCTGGTCTCTTAGGTCCCCTTGTGAAACTAGCCCTTTTTCCCCCACATATACTATTTATTTATTAATAAAAGCAAACAGCTAAAGATACCCCAAGTCAAAATAAAACGTTTTCAGGTCAAATGAAGCATTTTGTTCAATCCAAAACTAAAATTTTCCAACTTTTTGATTCACTGAAAATTCTGAAAAATTTCAGTTTCATGTTGACCAAGGCAGTTCCAAAAAGAAATTGTCAACAAACTGAAAAATCAGTTATTTGCACAGCTCTAACTGAGACACATGAAATGAGTTCAGGCTATATTTCTTCTTTGTATCTTCCACCATTAGAAATAACCTCATTATTTCTCCCTCATGTTGTTATTGCTGTTATTGACGGTACATTGTTTTCTTTCACCTAACACTTGGTCAATGGCAGTTTAATCATGCAAAGAATGCATTATAGGGCATAGATTATGTAAGAAAGTAGGTAAGCATCACAACTCTGCATTCACAATTGCTTTATTCCTTGCCTGATATGTTAGTAGACAGTATAAAAGCTTGAAACAAAACCTGTGGAAGTCAGTGAAAGCCTTTCCACTGATTTCAATGGGTTTTGGATGAGACTCATAGTTGCTGAATTTCTCCAATTCAACTTGCTTTCACTTTGTCAGGATTTTGTGTGTCTGAGGACTGGATATGTTGACAGCATTCAACTTTGTAAAACAAATTGTTGTGTATGATAGCTACTAAAACAAATCCTTGTGGGAGTCTAACACAGAATACAGTATTGCTGTTAGAGCAGACACCACAGTTTTAGCGAATAATTAATAACATTTTGCTTGCTGTGTTGGGACTTTCTTCTAGGAAGAAAAACCAGGTGTCTCTTGAGCAGTACAAAGGTAGTGATTAAGAGTCAGAATGTATTTTTGTTTTGTGGGAGTTCATTTATTAATGTAATGCTTCTCTCGAGATATCTTAACCCTCACTAGTCCCTCTGCAATGATAAATATTTCTCTGTGTGGTCTTTAGATTATGGAAAATTTCAATAACTCAGGAAGAGATCAAAGCACTTTAAATCAAAATGAAATAAGCTGATTTGCTTAAATAGTAGGGTAATGTTTAATAATGAAATGGAAACTTTGATAAAGAATCTGGTTGTGATAATGAAGTGTGGTGTGACACTGTATGGAATCTGAGGGACACTTTAGGATATCACGAATACCAATATTGTAAAATTGCAATGAGTTATGCCAGATATGCCATGTAAGATATCTGCAAAAATGTTACAATTGGCCATATATGATAATCTCATTTATATGTTTGTATCACCTTTGTATTATGAGTTATAGATACGTATGTCTATCTGTATTTTAAACTTGTGCTATCTTCTGGGTGACACCCCCAGAGAGTTTGGCATCAGCACTACCTTGCCTGCATGATGGCCCATTAAGGACCATCAGCTATACAACTGACCCATTGAGAGAAGACAAGGGATACACCTTATGGCTCAGCAAAGGCTGACAGAAAAGGCTTCCAAGACATATGCTGGGCACCTTGTGTTTGAAACAAAGGGTATGTCTACACTGGCAAGTTTCTGCACCATAAGTTATACCACTTTTATTAAAACCTCTGGGATTAAACCACTGTTGCGTGTCCACACTGTGCTCCTTGTGATGCTGGAGAACATCCACATTAGCAGCTCTTGCAATGGCAAAGACAGCAGTGCATCATGGTAGCTATCCCACTGTTCAACTGGCCACAGGGTGCTCTGGGAAGGGTTTGCAATGCTTCATGGGGCAGGCACAGCTTCACATGATGGAGGTTTCCCAATCCCATTGTTCCATGGACATCCTACTAAATTGCCAGCTGCTTTTCAACTGAAGTGGGGGCGAGAGTGTGTGTGTGACAGGAGTGTGTGTGTGTGTGTGTATGTAGGGGGAGAGAGACTGTGTGTTTTGAGGGACAGAGAGTGTGTCAGCATGCTGTCTTGTAAGTTCAGACAGTGGCAGGAAGAACCAGTCCTGAGGCAGGGGAAGGGGGAAACCCTGACATCAGCCCCCACCTCCCTCCCTGGGATCTCTGCACAGCAATCTCTCTCTCTCTCACACACACACACACACACCTGCCTCTGTGTTCAAAAGCACGAGCATTCCACATTAATGGTTTGCTTTGTGTCCTGGAGCAGATTAGCACAGCATGCAACAGCTGTCAGAAACGGTGCTTTGAAAGGAGAGGGGCGCAAGTCTCCAGGGAAGCCAAATTCACTTGAGGCACCATGGCTGTTGTCAGTAGCTACCGGTGTCGTGCTCTGCTCTTGTTTGATTATAACAGTCGGTTGCGTGCGTGTTCCCTCTGTGTGCAGCTCTGCGCAGATAGCTGACACAGCAGACCCCGAGAGAACCCCCAATGACCATAGACTCTAGTAAGGTATGAAGGAACCCGAGCCAGGTTTATTGTCAAACGAAGTACAGTAATAGTTTCCTATAGACTCTACAGGACATACTACGAATATGTGCCCCCTGGCAACGGACACAGCTCAGTCAGTGGCGGGACTTTCCACTGCCCCCTAGGCTGGCCAAAGATACGCACTCCGGGACCTACATTTATACAGTTACAGGACAAATTACTCATCCTACTGACGTACCGAGGTACAGCCTCTTGGCTCATTAGGGTGCTGTCTCCCCTTTGAGCATGTTGTTCCAGACATACAGATCTATCCATCATGCTGTCCTGTCTTTAAGATGCACCTGCCTGTTCCTTGTTATGTCTATGGAGTGTCCCTGTATTGGGCTGTCCAGGTGCCATCTTGGTACAAGTTCCTCTTATTAGCACTTATATGTTAAGCACCTGCTTCTAACAACCTTCTTCTCGCCAACTTCTGTGCACGGGGCCTGCCTCTGGCTCACAGCCCAGCTTTTGCTTAGCAGTGCCTGGAAGTACTTTAGTTCAGGCCTCAGACTAAGCCTCTGACACAAGAATTTATATTTCAGGGCCTCATCTTACTACAATGGGACAGCTCCGGAGGCCAAGTACAGCGCAGAAAGCAATCAAGTGTCTACACTGGCAATAGTGCACTGGAGCCTCTGCACAAATAGCCTTACAACTCTCGTTGAGGTGGTTTTTTGCAGCGCTGCAACTGAGGAGTTTCTGCGCACAAAGTGGCTTGGCAGTGTGTACACGTCTGCAGTTTGAGTGCAAAAAGCTACTTTACTGCACAGAAACTTGCCAGTGTAGACGAGCCCAAAGGAAACACAAGCCTCATGGCAAAAGACTATAAAAGGCAGCTGCATCTTCTCCATTTGGTCTTCAATCCTGCTTCTTACCTCTGGAGGAACTTTGCTACAAACTGAAGCTCTGAAAAAAGGACTGAATGACCCATCCAAGCTGTGGATGTGTTCCAGAGGGACTTTCAAGCCAGCAAACTCACCAATACTGCTAGGAACCTGATATATGGACTTTGAAGTCTTTGTATGTATGTGACTGCTTTACCATTTAACATCTCTCTTCTTGTTCTTTTTTCTTTATAATAAACCTTTTGTTTTAGATACTAAAGGATTGGCTGGCAGTGTGGTACTTTGAGTTAGATCTAAACCTATACTGACCTGGTGACATGGCTAACCTTTCGGGGTCAGAAGAACATTTTTGTATATGTGAGCAGAGTTTAAAATAATGTTTCACTGTACTGGACCTCGGTGCTGATTGGGAGCCAGAAAACTGGAATGCAATAAAGGGGGCTGTGTGATTTCCTCTTTTGCTTCTTGATAACCAGTGTTGGGGATCAGAAGCACAGTTTGTGACTGGTTAGGGACTGGTTAACACTGGTTAACTTCAGTGTTTCCCATCAGTCTTGGGAGTATCTGCTCTCCCTTTTGCAGCCTGCCCTGACCTTGGCATTTCCAGTGAGTGTTGCCCCAGGCACACTGGGTCACATGTGGATCCACACATATTCTTTAAATAAAAATTCATCATCATACGTTTTTTACATTAATCAGACAAAGACATAAGTACTGTGGGACAGATCCTCTAGTCCAGCTAATGAGTACTTAGAGCAAGACTGGAGAGTGGGGTGGAGGGGGCAGAGACTTTGCACCCCCTATATTCTATAACTGGGCTGCTCTAACTGCTCTAACTGTTAAGGGTGGGGGTTCCCTTCACCCCCTCCCCTGGTTCTTGTCACGCAGATGGAAATGCAGATAATATAATGTTTATTGGGGTTAGTTTCAAGCAAGCATATCCATAGCTCTACATGCCAGCAGAGTCTGTTTCCCACTGTTCCATTCCCAGCTTTACCCATGTCCCCATTTCCTATTCCCACCTCCTTCTTCTTAACAGGGCCAAATATACCTGCAGTGCATGCCCCTGGTCCTGTCCCTTACAACTTATGGTCATGTTCCATTTTGGAGGGTTGTGAGTCTGGGGTCTTGGTGCCACCTCTTTTGTATCCCAGGGGAGGGATAAGGAGTGAGGATATGTTCTGGCCAAGGCCAGGCCTTTCTTTGGCATTTAGTGTTTCTTATGCCTCCCTTCCACCCGCATCCTCTTTTGCCCCTCTAATTGGTTGCTTGACCTTGGCTTGAGAGAGGAACCAGGCAGCCTTCCAGTGTATGCTCGTATATTAAATTCCCACCATACCCTAGAACACTTCAGCTCCATCCCTTATCTCTTTTCTCATTATACTAACAAACCCATCTGGCTGGGCAGAAGCAACGAACAGTGTCTTTGTTCACACATATTAGTAAGAATATAAAAGTATCAAAGTCAAACCCAGAATTCTGTCTCAGGCTAACAAACAGGCCTATATACTAACACTAACCTATGTTGCCTGCATTGAGAACTGATCTCATGTATGTTGGCTATTCATAACCTAGAGGTCATGTAGGTGCAGTGGATGGGATTCTAGTCTGAGACTGCACAATCTATTTTTTCTGAGATACTGAGGCATCTCATCACAACGGCAGTGTTTGTGATGAAGGTTTTTCCACACTGGGGTGGTAAGTAGGCTTTGTGCAATCTTATCTTTACTAATAGAGCCTGCTGTGTCCATGCAGTTTGTGTCACATCAGTTATATGAAGCTTAAAATACTGATGCATCATACTGACTGTTTTTTCAACTCACAACCATGCAGTGGTACACTTCCAAAACTTTCTGTGAAGCATCAACAAACACTAACTGTGCCTTGGTCCCCTCTATTAGCTTCTAGCTAGCTTATCCTCCTACCGAGTTTCTTGTAAGTATGGTACCATCAGTATGTTACCTGAGTTTCAGATGCCTTTTTCCCTGGCACAGTTCTTACCAATAGCCACAGGAACTGCAGCATGGATTGTTTAAACCCCAAAGTAAAAGGCTTATGCATTAAGCCCACTAAACCATTCTGTCTTTAATGTTCTATTAATGTAGCATTTCATATGGAATGCAAGATTTGATTGGCTGAGTTTGTGAGGCCATAGACTCAACTTGATGACATTTCTCTGTCTATCTGTAAGACTTTTTAACTCTGCATCCAACTGTTGGGGTCCACTAGGCATAGCTACCAGGTAACTCGGGAGAGTGGAAGGCCACAAGTGCCGATGAAGCTCTTTTGCTCTGGGCCTATCTGAACCCCCAAACTCCATCTTGGGAACTCTCACCTACTTCTATGCTAACTGCTTACATGCTCTGAAGTAGGTTGAAGCAGAAATGTAATGTCAGCTTTTTAGCAGATGGCTGCAGTTTCACTCACACTAGCAGAAATAATAGAGATAAGAAGCGGGGTAGTTAGTTTGCAGGCGTCTAACTCAAGGTCGCAAAGACTGAGAAAGTTTTCTCACAAGCTTATGTAGAGCTTATTGTAACAGTTGTCTGGAAGGGAGGGGTAAGGGGGAACAGCCAGACAAAGAGAGGTATGCAAACAGTTTGGAGTATAAAAGGTAAAAGTTGTTTGTATTTGTGGCACTGGATTTGAGACATGCTGGTCTCCTAGTGCCATTTCAGAGCTCTGAAATAAACTTGGCTTGCTTTCTCCCCTCGGTGTCTTTATTGGTGCCAAGCACACCGGGCGACGGACCATTGTTGTCCCCTCGAGCCCTTTAGGGCGGGCAACACAACCAATTCCAAAATTTCACAGAATGTCCTACACATCAATGGCCAGAACACTACTGATTATATGGAAAATCCAGAAAAAACGAAAGGGGGAAAATGAGGGACAGGAGCCCCTGCCACCTGTTTAATACAGTCACAGCTTCAAGCACCTCTGCAATTGTCTATAGATCACATTAGTTGATGGCAGCCATTAACACCTTCCAGCATAACAATAACTCTATTTCATCTAGGGTTCTCCTCCTAGCAGTGTTGACACCCTGAATGACTTTTCTCTCAGACAAATAATAATGGTGTGGAGGAAGGGGAATGGGGAACTTGAAGAGGATGGGGGAAGGGGGAATAGGGAGGCATACAGAATCCTGGTGCGTGGGAGTTGGGGGAGCACAGAATGGCAGGACAGGCGTACTCAGAGATCCTGGCATGGCAGGATGGGGGGAGGAGGGAGAAGGAGCAATAAGGGACCCTGGTACAGAGGGAGGGAGGAATGGGTGTGCACACAGAGCCCCAGTATAAGGGGAAGGAGGATCCTGGTATGGGGGAAACAGAGACTGGGTGTGCAAACAGAGCCCCTGCCATGAGGGGAGAATGGGGATTCCTTGAACGGAGTAGGGGAGAGTGGGGAGCACACAATCCCTGGTGGGGGATCTGGGGAGCTGTGGTGGGAGGGGCCACTCAGAGCCAATAGCATGGGAAGGAAGAGGGGAATGGAGGTGGACATGTACCCGCGGACATGGGGGGGAATAGGGAACCCTGGTAGGAGAGAAGGGGGGATACGTAGAACCCTTTGCAGGGAGGGGAGACGGGGGGGAGTTGCAAGGGAGTAGAAGGGTGCCATGCAGGGAGTTTGTGGGAGTGAATAGGGGAAGGCACGGAGCCCATGATATGTGCACTGAGCTCAGCCTACAGAATGTACAATGTGTGCAACCCCCTGATGACATTATGAACATCCACGCTGAAGGGGTTTATATGAGAAGTACAATACAAATAATATCTTTTATTTGGTTCAAAAAATAAAAAGTAACTAACCACCTGATATCACTGCAGACATAATACCCAATGCATCCAGTAAAAATATAAGGATTCTTTTTTAGATGCTTCTTATACAGGTGAGAAATTGCAGATTCAGTCAAGACAGAAACAGATATAGCTCACTTACGCTTTTAAAAATTGCAGGCTAGATCCTTAGCTGGTGTAAATTGGCATAGCCCAATTGCTTTCAATGGAACTACAACAATTTATACCTGACGAGGATTTGCCCCTACAAATTTGCTTTCCTTATTTTTCAAATTATGTCAGAAAGTATTTCCGAATTGCACTGGCACAATAGTGCCAGAAACTAAAGCTATCCGCAATGCTTAGATATTTCCAATGCTTATCCCTTATACTCCTTTAACAAAACATCCTAACCCTAACCTACAGGCACTCTCTAAAGATAAGAGTGCAAATATGTCTCCTTGCTCATTCCAGCTATGCTGCTTGAAAAAATAGTAGGTGTTCAGTGCAACTTGCATACAACATTTAATGCTTCACTGCATGACCTAGACTTTCTAGAAGTGAAAGACCAGTGCCACCGTCTGGTGTTATAAGTCTTGGAACTTCCTTTCCTGTCTGAAATAATTCATAGTTTTTCTAATTCAATAGAGGAGCAAGAAAGGGAGAAAGATAAGTAGATCTGAAAATCAATGCAGAAAGCTTAAAAAAACTTCAATACAGCAATTATAAAGTGAATGCAATATGTAAAAACAGGATAACAAAACACAGATATTGGAAGCTGAAAGGGATTAAAGGAGTAAAATTAGCAAGTGAGGTCTTGTCAGAGGGAAGAAAAAATAATTCTTGCAAAAATATAGACAGTAATTCAGACACATGTCAACGTAGTGTTCTTGGGAGATTATACATTTTTAAAAACTAACTTTCACTATGGTACAGAGACCTTGCAAATTATCTAAACAAGTTATTTACTGTTTATGATAAGCACCATATATAACTTTAAGGAATCACCACTAGAAATATTTTATATGTTTGTTCAGTTTTATTGCTTTAGAATAATTAAAAACCAAATCATTCAAAATTACATAGCAGAAATAGGACCCTATTTAGGAACTCCCTAAAAGCAGGGTTACTGTACATCCGGGTTTTCCCGGACACAGTCTTTTTTTGAGCTTCCTTTCTCTGTCCTCCCAGATTTTTCAAATATTAGGAAATATCCAGGGTTTTTGCAGAGCAGACAAGCTATAGCTCAAAGAGAGTCCTGATTGGTCCCTCCCCTGCAGCCATAGCTGATTGGTCCAGTCCCTTGCAAGCCACAGCTGCCCGATCCCACCCACCCAGGCCCTGGTTCCCAGCCTTGAGGCGGGGGTCCCACAGGGAGATGCTGACTGACAGTTGTCGCTGTGTCCTGGGCTTATGCCAGCCACTCTGTCACCATGACAGGGAGCGACACTCCCCCACCACCAGTGAGTACCCTCACCACAGGTACCCCCTCCAGTACCCCCAACTGTGCACCTCTTTACTCCCCCCTTCTCCACTTCCTCCCCCTGTGTCCTCTTTTTGGGAACCTGAAATATGGTAAGCCTACCTAAAATCCAAATTAGTTTTTTAATTTATAGATGGATGATGTGTGTCTATGCATTTTATAATTTTATTTAGGGATGGACATTTGGGGATAAGAATAGCTATATCACTGTTATCAGGCATGTGGAAGATGCTGGCAATATAAATTGATGCCACGGTTCCCACAATGGGTTCTTGACTTTGGAACATCATCATAACTGTGTTCTTATTGGTGATCATTGTATTATTATTTATTTGTATTACCAAATACAAATAAATAATAAGAGCCCTAGTCATGGACCAAGATCACACTGTGCTAAGCACATGGCATAGAGGAGGGATTTGAAGGAACATAATAAGGCAGTTTTGCAGAGGCTTATGGGGAGGTCTTCCCAAATGTCTGAGGTAGCAAGAACGCATGAAGGTACTTGGTTGAAAAAGTAACAAATGGGCAATGGAGGCTGGCATCATGGGCCAGTCAGAAGCAGAAGCTGAGTGGGGATAGGCCACGAAGGGTCTTGAAAGTAAAGACGAACAAGTTTATGTTTTATGCCATAGAGAAGGGGGAAACAAAGAAAGGGATCCAGGGTCAGAATGACAGCTAAGAAAATTATCTTTGCAACAAGATTCTGAATGGGTCTGAGTGGGGCAGGATAGCATTTGTCAAGGCCAGAGAAAAGGATGTTGCAGTATGATGCAGGATGATGAATGAGATGGTGCAGTAAGCACGATGCAACATGATGAGTTTTAGCTTCATGGCTGGATAGGAAAAGCCATACCTTAGAGATGTTATGCAGAGAGAATGTTGAATCTTGAAGATTTAGCTATAGCCTGGATGTGATGACCTAGAGAGAATTCAGAGTTGAAGATAACACCCAGGTTATGAGCCTGAGGGACAAGCAGGATGGTGATGTTGTCCACAGAGATTGAGACAGGAGGTAGCAGGGAGAGCTTGTGGAGAAAGATTAAGAGTTCTTTCAGCCATGAGATGTCAGAGAAACAGGACAAGATTTTAATTTGGACAGAAGGAGACAGGTCTGGAATAGAGAGGTAGAACTGTGTTACATCAGCACAGAGATAGTAATTGCATTTGTTTTTGCGGGTGAGATTACCCCAGAGATGAGGTGTAGAAAGAGAAGAGAAAGGACCATGGACAGAGCAGTAGGGAACCCAGAGAAAGTTGTAGGGGGGGATGAGAAGAATCCTCTGAAGGACATATTGAAGGAGAGGCCATTTACCAAATAAATAGGTGTCTGGACTATGTAGATGTATTCTCTAGGGACTCCTAGATTTTTGGCCTTTTACTTGCACATGTATTTATAAGTTTGTCTCTCAAGGAGCCAGAGTTACAGATCATCTGCTATTCACAAAGAGCGAGAATGAGACTTATAAGCATTCAATAGAGGGTGATTTACAGCTGTATCACCCTAAACACAGCAATGGATCATGCCTGAGATAGGCACAATCTCTGATTGGGACATTCCTTGCTCCCCCAATCATAGAATCATAGAATCATAGAATATCAGAGTTGGAAGGGACCTCAAGAGGTCATCTAGTCCAACCCCCTGCTCAAAGCAGGACCAATTCCCAGCTAAATCATCCCAGCCAGGGCTTTGTCAAGCCGGGCCTTAAAAACCTCCAAGGAAGGAGACTCCACCACCTCCCTAGGTAACGCATTCCAGTGTTTCACCACCCTCCTAGTGAAATAGTTTTTCCTGATATCCAACCTGGACCTCCCCCACTGCAACTTGAGACCATTGCTCCTTGTTCTGTCATCTGCCACCACTGAGAACAGCCGAGCTCCATCCTCTTTGGAACCCCCCTTCAGGTAGTTGAAGGCTGCTATCAAATCCCCCCTCATTCTTCTCTTCTGGAGACTAAACAATCCCAGTTCCCTCAGCCTCTCCTCATAAGTCATGTGCTCCAGACCCCTAATCATTTTTGTTGCCCTCCGCTGGACTCTTTCCAATTTTTCCACATCCTTCTTGTAGTGTGGGGCCCAAAACTGGACACAGTATTCCAGATGAGGCCTCACCAATGTCGAATAAAGGGGAACGATCACGTTCCTCGATCTGCTGGCAATGCCCCTACTTATACAGCCTAAAATGCCGTTAGCCTTCTTGGCAACAAGAGCACACTGTTGACTCATATCCAGCTTCTCGTCCACTGTGACCCCTAGGTCCTTTTCAGCAGAACTGCTACCTAGCCATTCGGTCCCTAGTCTGTAGCAGTGCATGGGATTCTTCCGTCCTAAGTGCAGGACTCTGCACTTGTCCTTGTTGAACCTCATCAGGTTTTTTTCTGCCCAATCCTCTAATTTGTCTAGGTCCCTCTGTATCCGATCCCTACCCTCTAGTGTATCTACCACGCCTCCTAGTTTAGTGTCATCTGCAAACTTGCTGAGAGTGCAGTCCACACCATCCTCCAGATCATTAATAAAGATATTAAACAAAACCGGCCCCAGGACCGACCCTTGGGGCACTCCACTTGAAACCGGCTGCCAACTAGACATGGAGCCATTGATCACTACCCGTTGAGCCCGACGATCTAGCCAGCTTTCTATCCACCTTACAGTCCATTCATCCAGCCCATACTTCTTTAACTTGGTGGCTAGAATACTGTGGGAAACCGTATCAAAAGCTTTGCTAAAGTCAAGAAATAACACATCCACTGCTTTCCCCTCATCCACAGAGCCAGTTATCTCATCATAGAAGGCAATTAGGTTAGTCAGGCACGACTTCCCCTTCGTGAATCCATGCTGACTGTTCCTGATCACTTTCCTCTCCTCTAAATGTTTCATAATTGATTCCTTGAGGACCTGCTCCATGATTTTTCCAGGGACTGAGGTGAGGCTGACTGGCCTGTAGTTCCCCGGATCCTCCAATGCACTGGCCCAGCTCTTCAGGCTAATGCAGGAAGATGGGACAGGGCCATGAGCCTGCCTCCTTTCCCACCCATATCTTGACATCCTGCCCCACACTGACAGTAGATATAAACGAACTAAATTACATGATAAAGAATTATGTTTTCGTATCACACTGATGTAACAATATGCCAGCATTAATTGAGGCAATATAAACTAGGTTAAATGGTAACAGAAACCTATATCAAAAAATCTCAGACATGTTTTTGAAATTATGCGGAGAGGGTACCCTTGCTCCTCATTAGACAGCTCCCCCATTTCTACTCTTTCTTGCATTCTATCCCATTTTTGGTGGTTTCAATCAGCTTTTTACTATCAAGGACTAAGGTCACCGAACAGCTCTAAGACATAAAGTAACCAGTTTTCTTCATTAACATAACTACAGTAATGCATCCTAATTTTTAAAAAGTGGTAAAATGGAAATTATGAGAGTGTGTATTAATAAATGTTGTTGTAGTATGTTGGGCAGCCAGGTCTGCAAAGAATCCCATTTGTAATCAAACATGTAAAATAGATTTAAATCCAACAGTAGGCACTTTAAAATTCAAAGCACTGATTCATTCACTTTTCCATCTCCCCTTGATCAGATAAACAATTACTCAAACTGCAGCCTTCAGCATGACATTCCTGTATACAAATGCCTCTAGCCTTAACAGATACACCCACCATCAGATTACTAACTATTGGTTTATAATGTTATTAATCCACAGAACCTCCTTGGAGTTGGATGTTTTGTAATTCAGCCTCCATTCTGTACAATCACAATTTGGGTCTGGGCTAAAAGGTTCTGATTTTGAAGCAATAAAGGTACTGTGTCTAAGCATGATTTGCCAATTTAGCCTTTCATTAATGATCTTATAATTATGGCCAAATTCTGTCCATATATATAAATTTCGCAGGTGACTATTACATTTATATAAGTATTACCATTTGAAAATGACATTATCTGTAGCAGGATCTATGCTTGTAGCATTTTGTTCACTGGCAAAAAGTTCAGGTACCAGCCTCCAAGAGATTACACAATTAGAGAGAAAAATCAGAACTAACTTTTAAAAATATGTAACTAAAAACCACTACAGCAAATCCACACTCTTATCACATCAGTTTGGTTGGTCATCTATCTGTCCACTCCCCAGCACATAACCCATGTAATTCAGGTGTACAGAAGGGATCAGGACTGTCCCTTAAGAAAATCTCCTATATAAGAGACAGACAGGGTGACCAGATGTCCCAATTTTATAGGGACAGTCCCGATTTTGGGGTCTTTTTCTTAAATAGGCTCCTATTACCCCCCCCCCCCCCCCCCCGTCCTGCTTTTTCACCCTTGCTGTTTGGTCACCCTAGAGACAGATGGGGCAAAGTGGGATTATTTGCCTTATGGTCACTGAGCAGCAGCATTTTAAGTGCCAGGTATCAGTTTGTTGTTAGTTTTATTAAACTACGCATTCATGAAAGGGGTCAAAGTTTCTGGTTCTTGCCTTTTATACAGTATTTTTTTTAGAATAAATCATCTAGGGGTCTGCATGAACATGCACTGCTTCCCATTCTCTATTAAATTCTTAATGTAACATACTTCCAAAACCTGAGAAATGAGACCCAAGAAATGAGACAAATCTCTCAGATGGCAGGGTCCCAGGCCATTTATATAGTGCAACAAACATACTGAATTACACTTGGAAACAAACAGGCAGAGCACTGGTCCAATGTACTCATAGCCCTTCATCACACAGAAGAGAGACCGCAGCTGAAGTTTCCTGATGCTTTTCATTGGTAATCCCACACATAGTGCATTGCAGTAATCCTTCCTGGAGGTTACAAAGGCATTGGTCATTGTGGGTAAGGATCCGTTGTAGTCTGCACGTCACACCTGCTATCTGAGAATCCAAGAGTAGACGCTTAGTATGACTGCACACCATACTGGCAAAGGTTGGACCTTCAATGGAAGCCTCATTCCACACCTTCATTTCTTCAGATGTTTCTCCCTACTTGTCAACTTTCCTTTTATCATGTCTGGATTGAGTCTGAGTCTGATTTCTCCACATCTCTCAAACTCTGGATAAACACTTATCCAGATAAACACTGTTGCTCCTTCTTCCAACACCATTGTCATGCCTCTGAGCTTTCATCCCCACTCCCCCCTTCTGACAGGAGACAAGGGCTCCAGAACCTACCCACTTTTCACTGAAAATGATAGCCAACTCCACTGTAATTAAGGTTGACATTAGCCTCTTACAATCTCTGCTCAAATCCTGCATTAGGTCACAATGACTAATTAAGTGCATGGACTCATCCCACATCACTGTTGCCATTTGTCCAAATCTTATTGCCCTCACACAACCTGGAGTGACAAACGCAGACTCTGTTCAAGTATGGACTAATAGGAGGAGTCCCTTGTCAGCTCTTTGGCTGTTTCATTGTCCAGTGGGGGAAAGCTTGTATAGTAGTGGCCTGTATTATTGCCAGCTCAGGTCAGTGCTATTAGTTCTTTGTGTTGATAAACAGTAAGTTCACCTGCAATATTTTAAGGAACAGAAGAAATGCATCACTCTGGTAACAATTATCTCTGCCTGTCTTTACCAGGCAGAAGAATTTTAGAGTTTCGGTAATTGATTGCCTTCATGACAATTTCACACCACCCGCTGCATTTTTCAGAAAAAAAGCATCAGATTGAAGCAGATCAAAACAGATTGCACAGAACAGCTACAGACTAATGGTGAACTGGGAATACTGAGAAAACCCTATGTGCGTAGCTTCTGAATTGGAAATTGAGCTCTTTCACTAAGTGCTGGAGTAACTGCTCTTACATTAGTTTTGTCAGCTAAAGGCAAAATATACACATAATGGAGCCAGATAATATGTTAAGGGGTCAGTTATGCCCAGACCTGCATGGTTATGCAAGGCAGAAAAGGGCACATGGAGCTGGGCCTGGAGTCATTTTGCTCACAGAGTGCAAGCATCTAAGGAGGTTTTAACCTCACCAAAGTGGAAGAAGAAGGGGTGGGGCAATGACCCTGTTCCACCATAAGAAGCCAGCAGAGAAGCCCCCATGCACAGGTGTGGTGAACACTGCATCCTTGGAAAGCTTAGCAGACATGGTGCTCCAGGAGGCACTGTTCCCTGAATGATACCTCAGCAAATCTTTCAGCAAACTTGGACTGAGGTTCTTGTTCTAACAAAACTAGAAACCAGATGATATAGAAAATGTGCTGGTTTTGGTAATGAGAGAAAAATTAAACTTGTTCTGTTATGAAGTATAGCATTTCCACATACATCCAAATATTTTCTGCAATGGTGAATTAATAAGAAAATTAAGATAAAAGGGATGAGTACCAGCTCATTCATATTCCATTTGTTTCAATTCTCCCTCAGTTTTTGTTACAGACAACTCCTGCTTAATTGTCAAATACGCCCCCCCCCCACCGCACACACACTGCACACACTCTTCCCCTCATGTTTCAAAGGAGTGATGAGACAATTTCAGTCCAACTCTTCACTTTTAATTTAATCATATTGATGGAGTCTTGCAGTGAGAATAACAATGTGTATCAGTCAAAATTACCTGCACCTGCACTCTTTACAACCTTAATTGAGGGGTTTTTTTTTTTGCTCTTACAGCACTGACATTTCCTTTAATGATTAAATGCAATCAATCAATCCTTTCTTTACATGACAGACTAAATACGCTGTTGGTATATCTTTATTTTCTACGGCTAAGACAAATTAATGAATCTTTGCCACAAAATAGTGTTTTTTGTAGCATTTGGGCCGGCCCTTTTACAAACAAAACATATTAATGATCAGTGATATAATTACTGGAAATAGTCACTCCTTAGCAAAGAGAACCAAAGCCCAAAATTTAAAGAAAAAGAAGATTGTAGGGAGTTATTGGGTGTACTAGACGGAAGTAATTAATGCACCTGCTCTAATTCTGTGGGCAAAACTTTATTAGACATGGATTCATGAAAATTTCAAGCATAATCAGCATGCCATGTAATTATGGGGTAGATGCAGGGCGTAAGAGAGCTAAGTAAACCTCCTTTCCCCAGAAAAAGGCTGAGTTAGATTTTGATAGGGGGATTCAAGTGTGGACAAGAGTGGTGGATCTTTTAGGACAGCAATTTTTGGAAAGGCTGCAAAGGTGTGGCTTGGAGTAAGAAATAGCCATTGCAGTGACCACAACAGCCACCATTAACCCCCATCTTGCTGGACAGAAATTTGTTGGGGAAGACTGCCCCATATCTGTTCCCCGCCTCCACTTCTAGCACAATGTTCTCCTTGGCTCATGACCCCCGTGGCATTCCATTAGGAAAAGGTTTCCAATCAGATGAAACCTGATGAGGCTTTTTCTACTGTTTATTTATTGGGATTTCTTTAGTGCTCATCACTATAATATCTCAGTACCTGCAATAGTTTTTTGATGGAAAAGCTTGAAAAAATTACTAAATTAAACTCTACTGACCTTTTTTCCCCTCATGCTCTTTCCTTTGCTATAACTGATTACCTTTACATGCTGTTGGTTATCATGATTACCAAGTAGGAAGTGGAAGGACTGTTAAATCTCATTGAGAATGGTAACCCATATGGAGGGCCAGATGGCAAACCTTAGTCTTCCTATGCATATCAGGGTTTTTTTATTTGAATCACTGGATATGTGTAACTCTGCAGTGCAAATAAATATGGAATGTTGTTGGTGCTACGATGCTATACATTACTTTTTATAGGTAATGGTAAAAGTCCATTTTGTGACCCCTTGAAACTTAGGAATGGATTATTATTATTTAACGAAACAAGTCACATTTTTATTTGTTATGTCTCTTAGTTTTCAGTTTTTAAAATTAATGGATTTTTATTTTATTTTAAGGAAATGGATTTGGTGATAATCAGAATCTTTGTTTTACACCCATGCCACCATTATCCTGAAGCTCAGACCCTTTTAGACTATCAAGAAAACAAAATTAAGGCCCATTGTATTATAACCTCAAGTTCTGTAGCTCCAAGGTCAGTTCAGTAATATTAGTTTTGTCATCAGAACCCCTACTGCAAATTGGGACTATTCCATTAGCCCTGGAATAGCTGTGCCTTCTATTCTGAAGGAAAATGATCTAGGCTTATAAACATTGCCAGTTTGGTTTGAGTCTGCCCTGAGTAATCACTATACACGATGGATTAGGCCTGAATTAGGTACCAATACTCTCCCACCTAATACCTGACACAGGGAGTTCCATCTATCAGAGGGAAAGTTAAAGTTGCAATGAGAAAGGGGGCCCTGACCTGTTTAAGGCCTCTAGGTGCTACCATAATAAAACAGATACAATTATATTAATAATAAATCCACAGATTTTTCTGAAATGAAAGGCATGGGCGTTGCCTGTAATAATTTATGACTATTATAGGTCAGTATATAATGCCTGCATCTGTAACTTTCACTCTATGCATCTGAAGAAGTGAGGTTTTTACCCACGAAAGCTTATGCCCAAATAAATCTGTTAGTCTTTAAAGTGCCACCAGACTCCTTGTTGTTTTTGTATTATACATTCTGTTTGTCTAATTGTTATTGTATTGTTTGCTATGTGATTACAAGAGGATAATTTAAGAGGATTTACTTGCTCACACTCAGGAAAGAGGACAATAGCTTCTGATAGCCCTACTTACCAGTATTTAAAGGACAATGCAGGTGTTATTAGCTTTTGAGGTTTTACCTCTGACCATGGTGAGTTCTAAGGCCTGGCTTGTGAACACAGGAGGGGAAATCCCAAGTGAGAAAAACTGAAACAAAGAACTTTGGGGTGGATAAAGACAGTCCTTGAAGGACAAGCAAGAGGCATTAACAGAAACTGCTGAGGAGCATACTGAACTTCAGTCCCCTGAGGCTAGGGTGTCTAGTATAAACTAACAGAGGGTCCTGTGGCACCTTTGAGACTAACAGAAGTACTGGGAGCATAAGCTTTCGTGGGTAAGAACCTCACTTCTTCAGATGCCTCACTTCTTCTTCACGGCATCTGAAGAAGTGAGGTTCTTACCCACGAAAGCTTATGCTCCCAGTACTTCTGTTAGTCTCAAAGGTGCCAC